>NC_134487.1:57590234-57635234 GCF_040206685.1 Ascaphus truei | reverse complement strand
TGCACTAAGTAATACATGAAAGACAAGCTGCAACACCTGTATTTCACAATTATTGCTTCAATAAATACTTGGAGAAGAAGTAGATGAAAACTTTGCAGATTTATTTTGAAAAGCAGCTGGACAGGCAACGTTGTGGGCTACACTGAGCCCTTTGTCAAGCTTGCATGTCCAGATGCTTTTCAAAATAAATCTGCAATGATTTAATCTACTTCTCCTCCGAATGTTTATTGAAGCGAGAATTGTGAAATGCAGGTGTTGCAGCTTGTCTTTCATATATTGGATTAGTTTGGCAAGTTCGGAGCCAGCTTGATGATGAGTACGCGTCCTTGATTTTTGTTATTCTATTTATACAGTATGAAGTTCAATACTTGTTCCTGTTGTTTTATTTTTTATTCGTGTGTACTGTGTCTCAGACCCAGGAGTTTTAAAAGTTTCACAAGCTTCTTACTCCAGCTTATTAAAGAACTGCAGTAGGAGCTAAGGCAGTGGCAAGAAAATGTGGTACAGTATGAACAGTACATTTGTGACCTCTGGTGAATCAGATAATGTGAATGTTAATTCATCATTAAAGACTTCGTTAAGTTAGGCAAAGAGTAAGGAATTACGATAATGCCCAGATCTTAATGTACGGTAGAATGATCTCACCTATAGTGACAAAATATGTGTTTAAACAAACACGCATTATATATTGCCTTGTGAAGCATCTTCTAATTTAAAGTGATCTAATACCGGTAATACAACTTACATTTTCCTCTTTTTGTCTCTGTTTCCTTTTCCAAATGATTTACTGGCACATTGCTGACAATCTGCTTTCCCTGTCTTTGCCTCAAGGACTTACTCATTAAAAGAAAAGGTTAAGGATAAAAACAAATTTTTAATTGGGAAGGCAAACCCACGCCTGTTATCAGAATGTTAAGCAAGAGTGATGCATCCACATTTAAGAACTAAATCTGCGGGTATTACCTGTAAGAAAACAGTTAATAAAATCAGAAACCTGTCATGTTTTTATTTCTTTTACATTATTTGCACTGGGTGGTCTCACCAGTGTAGGAGCGCATTGACCCTAAATAACCAGGAGACTCACCGTTTGGGAGCTATCGTCCTGCAAAAATGGTCCATTCCACAAAAGGAAAAAAAATGCTCGGCAACAGTAAGCTGCTGATGAGCCAATACATAAAGCAGCTGATAAATAAGTTAGCTTGTCAGAAAAAAAAAAGCAGTGGCATTCATATAAAAGGTTGAATGTCCACTGCTGAAATGAATATATATATATCACTGGCCCGCCCCAAGACCCTGGACGGACGGCGTGCTGTGTAAGGCCAGGGAAAGCACCGCTTTCCCTGAGCCTCAGTGCGCCTCCGCCCGGATACAACAACTATGTCCCAGGCCTTAGACAGGTCTGCAACCCTGCTTTACACCATTATCAGCAAGCATACAGTGCTACCTCTGCAGCAAGGGATTCTGGGAAATGACATGCAAATGAGCACACAGTGCCACCTTTTGTCTCAAGACCACATTACATGGTTAAACCCTTAAGCCAATGCATGCTGCTTTAAACACGACTTTTAAACATAGCCTGGGATGAGATGCAAAGCCAATAAACCCACTCACAGACAGACTGTGTGTGCTCATTTGCATGTCATTTCCCAGAATCCCTTGCTGCAGTGGTAGCACTATATGCTAGGAGATAAGGGTGAAAAGCAGGGTTGCAGACCTGTCTAAGACATGTGAATGTGCTCAAAAGTCCGTGGGCGTGTCGGGGGCGGGTCTGGGGGCGGGCCAGGGACATCACAGAGCTGGTTCGCCCTCATTGGGTGAACCGCTCACGTGACCGGCCCTGCGCTCCGGCAAGCGCCACATCTGAAGACTCGGTGAGACACACGCTTCCGCAAGCGTGAGGAAGTGTGCTCGAGCCCCTGCTAAAGCCGCTCTCATTGTGGCTGCAGGGGCTCAGTGCCGAGCAGCAGCGCGCCTCAGCACGGGTCAGCGCATAAGCGCTGACCATGCCCGAGGCCTAAGACATGTGAATGTGCTCACAAGTAATATTTTTATATGCCATATGCTATACGGTGGAGGGTTTTTAGTCACCTTTTCACCCACCATAACTTAAATAATAGATAGATAGATAGATAGATAGATAGATAGATAGATAGATAGATAGATAGATAGATAGATAGATATGTAGATATGTAGCCCTGTTTACCCTTAAACAAGATGGCTACTGGTGCTGCCCTTAAACCTGTTGGCTCGCAGGGGCCTAAGCCTCCGCCACGGGGAGCCTAGGGCGATATATTTATAACGTTGGTGCAGGGCCATCACCTGAGAGGGATCCCAGCAGAGTGGGAGGAGCCCCTCACGGGACACAACAATAAATGTACACACACGGTAAAATAGAAAAGCTTTTACTGGCACACATTAACCTTATACTCTAATCTTATACTCTATCAACTATAGGAACAAATACTCATGCAAACGAATAATTAGTGTACAAAAATACGCTAATATCAACTAATAAACAGGAGCATCCCATAAGCAAACATGGATTATTTTGAGTGGATTAAAGATACACATCTTTTCTCTCGACACTAACTACTATTAAAAATTTTAAATTACACAAACAAAATGAGTTGAGAGATCAGGGTTTACACGACCTTAACGGTAGGGATATTGAGTATCTCAATAGCCTAACATCTTTTCTAGAGGAAACTGACCGTGTACCAGAAGAAGGCCCCTTAGATTTACCCCTGGCTGGGATATTAGCCCTAGTATAGAAATCTTGAAAGATCTTGTCTCTGGTGATCTAGAGCAGATGCCGATATTGCGAAGCACTGATAACCATACTAACAAGGAATGCAAGTCCCTAAAACAGTTCCAAACAAATAAGTAAATTACATGTAGCCAGGTCACCCCCTCTGTCCTGCGACCCCGTTACCTCTGCTGCCGGGATCGATGGTGAGTGCTGCCGGAGCAAAGCGGCAGACCCGCCGGCCATTCTGGAGGGTGTTGGCCGAGCAGGGAGCGCTCCGGTGCTCCGGAGGTCCCCGGCGGCTCCCGTGCAGGGCGCCGCCATCTTGCGCGAGTTTGCGCATGTGCTGTACCAACGGAGATGCGGCGGCCAGCCAGAGACATTGCGCATGCGCAGTGATAGCGCGCGAACCCTAGCCTACCAGGGAAGGCTCTTGGAAGGTACTACAAGTCCCATGAGCATCGGGAGCACCCCATGTGACGCCAGGGAGCCAATAGGGCTGGAGGATTGCCCTGCAGGGAGAATGGATACATTTTGTGGGGTTTGAGCAGACAGGCAGTCAGGACCAGGAAGAGCTAGGGGTAGGAGGTGAGTGCAGGGGTCCGTGACCCGCTGCATTAGGCCTGCAGCCCCCTAGGCCCCAGATAGGTCCTGAGCCACCTGATAGCTTGTGGTGCTGTAGGTACAGGCCCTAGGTTAGGGACCCTGCCCCATTAGCTGTTTGCTAGTTAGGGACACAGCGGACGCTGCGTTTCCCGCCAAGAGGCTTGAGCTTGAGCTCAAGCCTACGCCATCAAGAGAGCTGGACTATCATCAGGGTGGGATCGCCCCTGACGGATCACCACGCCGGTGAACCCCAGATGGTTTGTGAAGATCCTTTAAATCCAGGTGCCGTCACACTGGGCAGGTATCGTTATAAAGTGCACCAGCAGAGTACTTACACATAGTGGCAGCGCTGACCATGGGACAAGGGTTATACTGTGGACACGGTGTGGGGGTACACGGTGGTGGGCACTGGGTACACACTCCAAAGTGGGGGTGAATGACATTTGGTACAGAGTGGTACAGTTATTGATATTGAGGTTATATGGTTAAAGCACTTGTATTGTGTATGTTATCTCCTTCATATAGTAAATGGTTATACTTATACTCCAGTGTATGTGATTACTATATGCGGGTCTTGTGTGAGGTCCATTCTACATTCCTAGAATCCTACATAGGTGGAGGCGCTGTATGGAAGATCGTTGCAGAGAAGCACCCCAGGTTCCCATTAGCAGAGGCTCAGGCCTCCTGTGAACCTACAGGTATACGCACCACACCTGGTAACAATAGGTTCCCCTTCACATACACTCTACTGTATATGCGATTGGGTGGTGGAATACCTGTTACATACAATTAAACAATCTGACAAGGGAGGCAATATTATTGTTCTGGACACCACTGATTATGTGAAAGAGAACATAAGACTCCTCTCTGATGCAACATGCTACATGATTCTAAGTAGGGATCCCACTGATGGAAAAGGCTAGTTTTTATATTTCACAATTCTAAGACCGTTCGTCACATCTTTACCCTCACATCTTAAGGACACTAATGACGTTCCAAACAGACTAGATGGGATTCCAATAGATGATGATACATACTTAGTAGATTTGGACGTTGAGTCCCTTTATACAAGTATCAAGCATGAATATTTGGTGTCAGCTATAGCATACTACAGTATCTTAACACCAGAAGCCTGCACGTTTGTCCACACAATACATTTGTTTTGGAACTTTTGAATTTCGTCCTTAAGAGGAAGATTTTTTTTGTTTAATAACGAAATTTACCATCAACAACAGGGGACCACGATCGGAACAACCTGCGCCCCAACGTATGCCAATTTGTATTTTGGTTGGTGGGAGGAAACAGTGGTCTTTAATAAAAAAATATGATATAATACACTGAGAATGTTGACCACTGGACAAGCTATATCAATAATATCCTGATCCTCGAGAGAGAGGCATACCAACATTATTAGAAGAGTTCATTAACAAACTGAACGACAATTTCTTGAACCTGAGATTGACAACTGAGATCGGTAAAACCACTTTGAATTTGTTGGACCTAAAAATTCAGTGTGGTACTGATGGAACTCTACATACTACCATCCTTAGGAAGGAAATGGCAACCAATAGGCTTTTAAGAGCGAATAGTCACTATCCAGGTCCACAAATCCGAGGTATCCCTGTTGGGAAGTTCCTGCAAATTTGCAGAAACTGCTCGTCTATAAGTGACTTTGAAAAAAAGGTTTTGGACCTCGAACAGAGATTCATTCAAAGAGCTTACAGTATATGGGAAAGAGCTCACAGACGAGAAACGTGTGTGTGTGTGTGTGTGTGTGTGTGTGTGTGTGTGTGTGTGTGTGTGTGTGTGTGTGTGTGTGTGTGTGTGTGTGTGTGTAATTTATTATATATTAAAAAAAAAAAAGACATGTTAAAAGAATAGAATATTTATTAACATTGTGCACACACACTCATACAGACACACACACATACATACATGCACACATACATACACATACATACATATGCATACATACATATACATACATACACCGGCGGTAGCGGCGCGAAAACGTACTTTTTGAGTCTTTCCCGCTATCGCTTGGCTCCACACTCACTGCTGTGCCCGCGCGGCCCTAGCATACAATGGCTGGCTAACCACAGCCAATTATAACTGCCGCACCCGCACAGCAAGAGCGCCCACTATATTACGGGCCTTAGGTATCAGTGAGTTGCCGCTAGTATTGTTCCAGCACATTGTGTTGTGGATTAGTTTATCTATCTATCAGCACAACAGCTGTCTGCTCATGATTTGTTAGTAAACCACCAATTGTAGCTACACCCTCATTTGATTATGCCTTATTTTCTCCTACTGTATCTCCACATTGCGCTGTGTTGTGGTTGTTTTGCTTATTTTGTGATATAGTTATCACTTCGTACCATATGGTGTAGTTCTTTTTGTGACACACAAGCCACTGTGCAACTCATTTCTATATGAGATATATTACACTAACCATTGTTATTTTGGTGTGCCACTTATCGTTGCTACAGCTGTCATTGTTAGTATCATAATTTTCGAAATGGCAAAACTACTGGGGGAGTCTATATGTAGTTGCAATAAAAAGTAAGTGGGAAAAACACCGTCAATTTGAATGCTGGTTGCTTAAACACATTGGTGCCATACGAAACAAGTTATACACCCCAGTAGCACTTTCCACCAAGGTGGACAGACTGGGACAGAGAGATCCTTAAGAGAAAGATAAAATGGATTGATAGGATAGGAACACTGGTCCCCTATTGTCTAAATGTGGCAGGGGACTCCAGCTGCAGGATTGGAGCTCAGTGACCCAATGCCAGTACCCAGCAGGGAGCAGATAAAGGCATAGTGGGGGTCACAGGTAGGGGTCAAAGGCAGGTGTCAACTTGGTTTATGACCTCTCCATATTATTCAACATGTCCTTCACGTGAGTCTTCAACTGATGCTTTTCTTTTTCCAAAAAAACACACTTAGCGATCACTGTGGACAGACACTTCTGTATCTCAGCCATGGCTTCTTGTTCTTTTTCCAATTGTCACCCAAGGCAATCACTCTCATTCCATGCATGAGTGCCTAAGTTAAGGCATCTTCAACTTCAGAAAGTTCAAGGCTTCATCTTTCTATTACCCAACCTTTTCCTTTGCCATCACTCCTGGGACGATTTTGCTAGTCGTTCTAGGCTGCAGCATATCTCGTATCCCTTCTAACACATGCTTTCCTGATGTTACAGGGTCATCTCCAATTGCTTCTGCAACTTCTACGGTAAGTTGAGAACCTTCTCTTTTCTTTTTTGACTTGGGAAGCTCAGAAGCATCAGCGGTACTGTACCATGCTCACACTTATTGCTCAAAACCTCTGTATGTTTCCCGTATCCATCACGCGTAGAATCAGAAATGTGCATCTCTGCCTCTGCATTGAAGTCAGTGAGAGACAATTTTGTCTTTTAGGTGGGAGCCACATACTCAGAAATAGGGAGACCGAAACCCCCAGAATCACCAGTGAAAAGTGCATGTGTCTTCACAGCAGAAACATTGGAATTAACAACAAAAATATGAAGCACAATAGGAAAACCAGAGACAGAGGATCTTGTTTTTACATTTGAGGCTTTAGAATCAGTAATAGGAATATCACACGTTTTAGGTGCATTACATAGTACAGGAAAAACAATGGGAAGTACACTTGTTTTTTAAATAGAAACCTGTAAGTCAAGAGTGGTCACACCATGCAATGCAGAGTAATCAGGGAGATATATACTTGAAATGGAGTCTCCTGAACCAGCAGTGGTTATACCAAGCAGTGCAGAGTAATCAAGGAAATGCAAGTGTGTTTTTGAAGTGGAAGGCTGCATCCATAGTGCAGGAGACGGTGCGACCGAAAACAAACACTAGGATGTCAATGTGTTTGTGTATAGTGCGCACACGCGAGTGCGTGCACAAGCGCAATGGGGCGACCGGTGCTTGGCGCGACAACCAAGTTTGAATTTCCCGCGCGATGGTCAGGTCACTTGAGCAGTTTGCCAGCTCCGTGACGTCAAGGCCGCACACCCCCAACACGTCCCCCCATCGCACAAACATGCAGGCCACAAATCTAAGCAAGTTCAGGTGCGCGTGACGTCACACTTTTGGTCGCGTGCTTGCACGCCTGCACTATGTCCGAGGCCGAAGTCTAAAAATCTGCTGTGGTTATACCAGGTACTACAGATAAAGGCAAGCTTGTCTTTGAAGAGGAAACCGTGTAACAAGTAGGGGTGAAACCAGGCATTGCATAGCACTCAAAGAAATGTGCATTGACTTTGAAGCAACAGCTATAGGATCAGAAATACAGGTTTTAGATACAACACAAGTTCCTATGCTTACAGTGTGTGCCCTGGAAGGTTTGCTTCTAGGGACTGAAAAAGCTATTTTAGCTATGGTTCCCACAAAAAGGAAAAGTTACTTCTCGGGACAAAAGTCACAACTAGCCTCACAGAAAAAAATTGAAGCAAAAAATAAAAACCTTTGAAATCCACAATAGGATTTGTAAAAAAACAACAAAAAAGTACTTGTATTCCCATTCCCGAAAGAGGAAGGGGTCTTTCCTCAGGGCGATGCAGACAGGCTGTCCGTTCTGGTGAGGACCAGGAAATGCCTTTGTTTTCTGTCAGAGACTCCACGTGCAGGATTGGACCTCAGTGACCAGAACAGCAGGGAGCAGGCAAAAGCATAGTTGAGGTCACAAGCAAGGGAGGCGACAAGTTATCATAATTGAGTCCTGGGCAGAGGTCAGTAACAGGAAATCCACAGGATCAGGGGCTATGGCAGGTACAGTGACTATGGCTGGTACAGACATAGGGTACAGGGACAAAATGGGACAAGTCTAATTACAGGAAAGTAACTATTACACATTAAAACTAATACAGCAACAGGCTATGGCAAAAACAGGCTTTGGCAGGAATAAGTCAGAACAAAGAACAAAGGCATACAGTAGGTAATCAGAAGACAGCAAACTATAAAGGCAGGCAAAGACAGAAGACAGGGAACCATGGGAGAACCAAGAGAAGACAGACAGAGGAAATCCCAGAGCAGACAGAAGCAGCAGCACACCAGGTGGACAAACAAAGGACCTCTGAGAGAGAGAGAGACAACTAGATATGTCCATGCAAAATAAAGAATTTGTCTTCTTGCCCTTTATTGCTTTAACCCCCCTATTATTTTTATGTGTTTTGACTCACTTAACAATCTCCTGTGACTTCATCTTTATGTCCACGGGTTTGGGTAATTGATGAAGTTAGCAAAGAACTAACAAAATGTGTAAGATTGGATCTAAAGAGCCAGGCAGAGTGGGGCAGTTTAGTCTTGAGTGCGACCACTGGAAGTGACGTAATCACAGCGACACCCAGAAGATCAGGGTGCAGTCTGATGTGTGCAGGAGTACAGGAAGACAGAAGCACCGGTTGCAAGCTGAAGGAACATCTGAGATGATCCTAGGCGTGTTTGGAGTGACCCTCCCTTTCTCATGAGATAAGCTTTAATCTTAAAAAAAAAAATTGTGTATTTTATTTATTTACCCACATATTTTTTGTGATTAAATTGTACTACACCACAAGGTTGCTGTGCGTACTTTCTATCTTCAAGATTGCTCCCCAATTGAGGAGTCTGTTACACTTCTGATCCCTCCCAAGACTCCCTTTTCTCTTACTAGCAAATTTAGCAAGTCAATTATTTTGATGATTTACACGCCATCCACTTATGATGTGTACTATGGAAACATTGAATGGTACAAAACTATTTATCTTTTATTTTTATATTTGTTTCCAAACAGAAAATGCTTGAAGTAGTCTATTTAACAATTATACTAATCAATTACTTAACCATATATATATATGATATGACACATAGACTACTAAAAAGATTATTTGTGTCACTATTATATTTAATGGCCCTCATGGCTAAGGTTTTTATTTTATTTTGCTTTCAATGGTATTGGTATTTCTTTTAATTTACTTGGGACCTAACGGTGCTTCTCAGACATGAAACAGTTAATATTATTATTCTGGTTTGTTACCTTGGCACTAAACACTACTTAAGCAGTCCCTGTCAGGATGTGCTCACCACAAACGAGACGGGACCGCGGTGCTGAGGTGGGAAAGGTAATTACGCCACCCACAGCCACGAGGGCACGTCTTGATTGAAGAATGGTCTGGGATTCCGGGATCGGGGTAGGAGAGGTACGGATGGTAGAGGGTGCGGTAGCCAAGTCCAGGGTTAGAGAGAGAGACGTTGTCGTTTACCGTAAGCCAGAATCCGAATGCCAGAGATGAGAAGAGTCGTGATGCCGTATGCCGAGTTCGGGATGCCAGAGGTGCAGGAAGACGTAGCAGAAGCCGGTCCGGTACACGAGGAAATCTGTGGAACAGAACTAGGGAGGCAGAGAGTGATGAGAACAACTGGTTCTATGCTCAGCCGACGAGTCAATGAATCTGGAGGGTATATGTAGGTATGAGGAACCAATAGCCGAGAAGCAAGGCGGGGGTGTGTGAATGGGCCAGGCTGAGACAGGGATAGGTCTAGATGAGTTCCTGGAGGAGGAGCTATAAATCCTAGAAGTATTGGTGCATTGTATTGTGGCATTGCAAAAGGATACTGTCTCTTTAAAGGGTTGGTGCGCCCCTGTGTGGCCGCGCCTCCCGGTGGCAGCGTCTGTAGCTGCGTGCGCGGGCCCACGCCCTGAACCGAGGGCAGAAGAAGAGACTGGATGTGCGCGCGCGCGCATAGAAGGACCGGAGCTCGGCGCCATGGGGAAGGAGTCCCTGTGAGTCGCGGGAGACCCCGACAGAGCCCCGGGTGAGTAAGGAGCACGCCGTGCACGGCGTAACTCCTGCTTCCTTACAGTCCCGTTAGCTCTATACGGGTTACCTATGAAAAGGTATCTCTATAACATGAAGCGGACGTCGGTCACGTTTCTGACATAATTATGTCAGCCTCATTAGTTCCTGGTAGTCCAGTAGGGAGATCAGCATCTCCGGGTGGTACCCCTGCCATCGGACACCTCTGCCTGCCTGATTTAGCATTATTATTTGCCTTCAGCCTGCTTAAACTATATGGCATTACTCTTTAGCCAATATATATATTTTTAGAGCTATGTTTTCCTGGGCTTATTACTTGATGTCTCCTCCTAGAATTAGGAGTTCTATAAAGGGACCTCTTTCTCCCCTACCGTACGATTAGATTAGGGATTAGAACAGGTATTATATAAACCTTTCAGCCAATTTGTGTTCCATCCGCCTCCAGTATTTCAGTGAGATAATTACCTCACTACACTTTTGTCACCTGATTTCAGGGCAGCAATCATAATAGTTACCGTTCACTGGGGTTTGATCTAAACCGCACTATACCTCGGGCAGATTCCCAGGACACACTCATTTAGTGTGTAACTACCTGGACTCCTTTGAGCTATTTTCTATTACTTATATTGCTTTTGGATCTTTGCTGACTACCAAGGGGGGATACTAACAGTTTTTTTTTTAATATTTTATATACAGTGGTTGACAAATCACCAAAAAAATCTACTCGCCACACAAAAAAATCTACTCGCCACCTAGTACCAAACGTGTGCTGCTTGGGCCAATATTTACTCGCCCGGGGGTTAAATCCACTCGCCCGGGGCGAGCAAATGTATAGGTTTGTCGAACACTGTTTATATATATTGTGTTGATACTGTATGTATCTATACCTTCCCTTTTTTAATAATACTTATATAAAAGTTACTATTTAATTAATACACACTACTTACCTTGTTTTTTTAATGCAGAATACAGTGCTTTTTTCTCTTGGAATTGGTTATATTATAGACTCCATATCATTTATGTTGCTAAGTTGAATAATGTCGTTTTTCTTTAATGCTTATGTTTATTTCTGTTTTGGAGGTTTAACATGGGGACTATACCAACACAATGTTCATGCCGGAAAACCATTCATCAATACTGCCAGGTAATGTACTATAAGGTACTTTAATTCATGCATGCCATGTATTTTATTCTCTAAAAAAAAAGTTAATTGCAGTATGCAAACATGAATAATGTAGTTTTTGTTTAACGCTGATGTTTGTTTTTGGTTTGCAGGTTTAACGTGGGGATTACACCAACACTGTGTTCATGCAGAAAAGACATCCAAAGTTACTGTCAGGTAATGCACAGTACTGTAATTCATGCATCTACTGTATACTAGTTTTATTTTCAATCATGTTCCATAGAGACACGCATATGCGTTTCAACCAGGTTCAAGAGCTACACGCATACGCAGAAATTCATTGATACACATATGTGTTTCATACCAGGTTCTATAGCAACACACATGCGCAGAAATTAATTGACACACACATGCGTTTCACACCAGATTCCATAGCAACATGCATGAACAGAAATTCAATGATACGCATATGCATATCAACCAGGTTCCATAGCTACATTAGCATTTCAACCATGTGCAGCACACTACTGTTGGGTATGTGTAAATATTAATATTGAATATTCTCTCTTTACAGGCTGAGACGTCATAGAGCCAGCCCAGTAGAAGTAGAAAAATACAAGAACATTGTAAATTTTGAAGAAAACTTGTAGTATTGCGTTGTTGATTTAAACTTTTTGTTGGCGTTATTAAATAAAAAAATATTTTCTCGAAATTGATTTTTTTGGTGTTTTCAAGTTTTAACATTTGACATTTCTACTCAATAACATTACATACAATTGTAGACACTTACAGTAAAGTACACACAGCATGATACTGTGTCATACAGTATAAGGTACCGTAGAATTGTACAAACATGAACGAGAATAAGTGACGGATTACCATACCTGTACACTGCATTTAGATTTTTAAGGCACAATACCTGTACGGTACTTGTAGCTCGCGATTACCCACTTACATTTATGGCCGGTTACTTAACTAGGGCCTATAAGAGGATGTAACCCCTTACCTCCCTTTATGGACCAGGGAAGAATCAATTTCAATTGGAGTGCCACAGGAGGAAGCCACAACCTAAATATTAACAAACAATTGGTTAACTGAGGAAGAAGTTCTTAGACGGCTTGAAAAAATTAAAGTAAATAAGGCACCTGGCCCCGATGGCATACATCCAAGAGTTCTCAAGGAGTTAAGTTCTGTAATAGCCAAACCATTATATTTAATATTCAAGGACTCCATTTCCACAGGCTCAGTACCACAAGATTGGCGTAAAGCAGATGTGGTGCCTATATTTAAAAAGGGAGCTAGATCACAACGGGGGAATTACAGTCCTGTAAGCCTGACTTCTATAGTGGGGAACTACTTGAAGTTATATGGGGTAATATTCAGGAATACCTAATGGAAAACAAAATTATTAGTATTAGGTAGCTTGGATTTATGAAGGATAGATCATGCCAAACTAACCTTGTTTCTTTGAGGAGGTAAGTAGGAATTTAGACCAGGGTAATGCAGTTGATGTGGTCTACTTAGATTTTGCAAAGGCTTTTGATACAGATCCACACAAGAGGTTGGTGTACAAAATTAAGCAAATTGGACTCAGTAAAAATATTTCCACCTGGATTGAAAACTGTTGAAGGATAGACAACATGGGTTGTCATAAATGGAACCTTTTCAGGTTGGCTAAGATCGTGAGTGGAGTACCTCAGGGATCGGTACTGAGACCCCTGCTTTTTAACTTGTTTATTAATGACCTTGAGGTTGGCATCGAGAGCAAAGGCTCCATCTTTGCTGATGATACTAGATTATGTAAGGTAGTGGAATCAGAGCAGGATGTAATTTCTCTCCAGAAGGACTTGGAGAGACTGGAAACGTGGGCAGGTATCTGGCAGATGAGGTTTAATACAGATAAATGTAAAGTTATGCATTTGGGAAGCAAGAATAAACAGGCGACTTACAAATTAAATGGTGAAAAATTGGAGGAATCATTGATGGAGAAGGATTTAGGAGTGCTTGTAGACAGCAGGCTTAGCAATAGTGCCCTTAGTCATGCAGTAGCTGCAAAGGCAAACAAGATCTTATCTTGCATTAAACGGGCAATGGATGGAAGGGAAGTAAACATAATTATGCCCCTTTACAAAGTATTAGTAAGATCTCACCTTGAATATGGAGTACAATTTTGGGCACCAATCCTAAGAAAAGACATAATGGAACTAGAGAGAGTGCAGAGAAGAGCCACCAAATTAATAAAGGGGGTGGACACTAACTTATGAGGAGAGGCTAGCTAAATTCGATTTATTTACATTTGAAATAGACGTCTAAGAGAGGATATGAGCTTTATACAAATATATTCGGGAACAGTACAAGGAGCTTTCAAAGGAAATATTCATCCCAAGGGCAGTACAAAGGACTCGGGGGCATCCCTTTAGGTTGGAGGAAAGGAGATTTTACCAGCAACAAAGAAAAGGGTTCTTTACAGTAGGGGCAGTTAAAATGTGGAATCTTTTTATAAAGGAAAGGTATACAGGGATATACCAAATAAGTAAACATGGGAAGGATGTTGATCCAGGGAATAATCCGATTGCCAATTCTTGGAATCAGGAAGGAATTTATTTCTCCCCTTATGAGATATCATTGGATGATATGACTCTGGGGTTTTTTGTTTGCCTTCTTCTGGATTAATAAGGAAGTATAGATATAGGATAAAGTATCTGTTGTCTAAATTTTAGCATAGGTTAAACTTGATGGACGTACGTCTTTTTTCAACCTCATCTACTATGTAACTATGTAACTATGTAACTATGTCTATGTGCTCACTATGATTACAATTTAAAAAAAACAACAGTATTAGGTTGAAAATTAGACTTCAATAATCATCTTCTGGTTGTCGATGTGATGGCTTGAATTATGTAGAATAATTGTGAGTTTATTTACTGTATCCTATTAATAAACAAGAAATACTAAATGCTTACAGAACATTATGCACATGCATGGTCTATGGAACGCATATGCGGGTCATTGGTAATGTACAGTATATGTGTACAGTAGTACATTACTGTAAATAAACTTGTCTAAATGTATATTTACCTTGATTAGATATCTTGAAAATTGGGTGGCAGTGAGTTAATGCAAGGGGTGTGCTCTATGTAGATGGTCAAGTTGATCATGTAGTTGGGATGCAGGTTCAGCTCGTTTTTGGAGTTGGTTGGTCCATACTGGTAATGATATTTCAACACATACAGATGCAGCCACGAGTATCCGATGGCTTGCCTTGGAAATTTGGGGCAATCTCCCAGTAAACTGCAACATTTTTGTGAGATTTCTGCAGCCAGACTAATGGCCCATCGAATTAACACAGTGAGGGGTCCCTGCAGTCCCATTCAAACTGTAGTGTTAATCTGATGGGCCATTTGTCTGGCTGCAGAATCTTCCAGAAATGTTACAGTATGACAACAAACATTATGAGACAGGGACTGTGTAATGTCACAGACATCTAGAAATAAACTTAACATTTAACATTTGCATGTACACTGTGCACTGTGGCAATGTGTTGTAGAGGATAAATATATTTGTAGGGTATGTCTTGTCACACCAAATCTATGGTGTAGAGGTAAGAGGTAAGTCATTGGTATCAGTATATGGAAGGTCCTGAGTTCGATCCCTGCATGTGTAATATACAAAATTTATTAATGTTCAATTCCCACATGGTGTGTGTATGTGTCTGTTAGTCAATAAAGCATTGAATTGAATGTTTAAAAAAAAAATGACCAAGCACACGACAGCTGCAGAGAGGAGAGCATGTGGACATATGATGTGAGGAGAGAGATCTAGATGCCGTAAGTCCTCACGTGGCAAAATGGAGGTTTTCAAATCGGGAGCCATGCTCAGACCGCGTTATAAGCAGATTTGCATTGTAGCGGATCGCGCTATAACAGGGTTGAGCTGTACATAGTGTTTTTTAATAAAGTGAGACACTGCAGCAGTAGATATAAACAAGGTCATTAGACAAAGAAATGTGTACATATTATCTTCTCTTCAGACACCTTCTTCAGACACTAGCACGCAAAGTATCATAGGCAAAGACATTCGATGAACCCCCTCCAAGACACACACTGAACAAATAATACAATTCTGTCTGACCACAAATGAGGTCCATGTGGCTAACTGAGGCGAGGTACACGGCAAGGCAGTGGATGAGGTGTTCACTTTTGCGCAACAGTTGAACATAAATCATGCTTTATCTAAAGGTCGCTACACCCTCATATTACCCGACCTCTCTGCAGCCTTTGATACTGTGGACCACCCTCCTCTCCATCACAATCTCCATACTCTTCGTGTCGTAATTAAGCTCTATCCTGGATTTCCTCTTACCTCTCTAATTGTACTTTTAGTGTCTCGTTTGCTAACACCAACTTCTCTGTTGATTTCTACAAGGACATACCCCAGGTGTTTGTCCTGGGACCTCTTCTCTTTTCTCTTTACACACTTTCCCTAGATGACATCTTTTGGGTTCAAACATCCCCTCTATCCTGATGACATACATTTACATTTTACTGTACCTTCTGAAAAGCATGAACTAGCCAATCACCATCTAGATGATTTGCAACATTAAATAAGTAACATGGAATAAGCTACTTGGAATTGATTACTTAACTAGGACCTATAAGAGGATGTAACCCCTTACCTCCCTTTAGGGACCAGGATTTACTATGAAACTTCTAGCATACCCCTAGGGTGCTGCATAGCTAAAAACCTGTTTTCTCCTCAGTAATATTTTAACGATACGCCCCTTCCTTTGTCACTCTACTGCTAAAAAGCAGGCCCTCATTCTCTCCCGTCTCAACTATTGTAATCTTCTAATGTCCGGCATTCCTGCTTCTCACCTCCCCGTTACAATTGAAGAATCACTAGACTGCTAGAATCCCTTTACTCTCTCCTAAATCTTTCTCTGCGCCTCTCCTGATGAAGTCCTTCTCCTGCCTTTCTATTAAATCCCATATTACTTACAAAATTCTCCTCCTCTCTTTTAAGGCTATACACTCTGCCCCTCCTCACATCTCAGCCCTAACTTCTCGCTATTCACCATCTCTTACGTTCTGCTCTCCCGCCTAAAACCTCTCACTCACTGTCCAATGTGGACCAACTTATCATACTATCCTTCTACTCTCTCTGTAAGTTCTCTCTACTTACTACTAAGATTGTAAGCTCTCTGGGGCAGGGACTCCTTTTCCTAATGTTATTTTTATGTCTCATGTGCTTATTGCATTATGTGTTATATTATTATGTCACCTCTATTACTGCTGTGAAGTGCTATGTACCTGGATGGTACAATATAAATAAAGATATACACACATACTAGCTCAGATATCATATGTGATCTATACATTAGGTCAGCGGTACGCAAACTGGGGGGCGCGAGAATTTGCAGGGTGGCGCAGGCTGTTACAGAGGCCCCGCACTCTTCCCCCAGGCATTTAATTTAATGCGGGGGAGGCGTGAGGCCTCTGTAACCTCACTTACCTAATGGCAGCCAGGTCTTCGTCGACGCGTCGCCATGTCAACGCAGCGTCAAATGACGCTGCGGGGTCATGTGACATCACGCATCACCATGGCAACGCACGACAAATGATGCGGTGGGGTCACGTGACGTGACCCGCAACGTCATTTGAAGCTGTGCCTTCGGGGGAGGGGGTGGGCGCGAACGCTGCGGCTCCCAGGAAGGGGGCCGCAGTTGAAAAAGTTTGCGCAGCGCTGCATTAGGTCATTACCTCTGCTGTCTGGGCTACTATACTCTGCTTTCCCAAAGCCTGAGGGTGCACTATTGCTGTTAGTAGCCATTATACAGGTGATGTGGTGAAAGTTGAAAATTGAGCAATATGTTTATTATACTAAAAGGAATAGTTTATAAAATACAAATACATTGAAACATTCCACTAGAGCATGTCATCTTTAAAAAATATATATAGCTACGCAAATGGTAATTAAATCAATAATGAAATTGTTTTTTGCAGATTAGTACACATTTACTCAATTATAATGTTTCCGAGTCATAAATATAGCTCTGTTTGTAAATCTTCCCTTCACTTGCTTTATAGGTGTAATCAATCACACCTGTGACAATAAAATTGAACTACAGAATAAAAAATCCTGCTCTTTTTTCCTTAAGTTGCTGTCATCTGTGAAGTATTTGAAGTATTTTTAGATTTCTTCATACAGTTGTCTGCACATATTTATGTATATTTGAGAAAAAGGTGGATGAAAAATTTCTCCCATAATTGTTTGTGGGACTCCACTTAAGGTGAGGGCTACTTAACTGTGGAGAGGACACACTAACCTGGGTATGCCACGTGGCATGTAGTAGTAATGGTAATTCTCTGGCTATACAGGCAGGGGGTATAGTTTCAGCCTTCTGTAAAGGCATTACAAAGCATAGTAATTCCTCATACAGTAGCTGGCCTTTCAAACGTGTTACATTGGCCCATTAAATAGTTTTTTTTTGCATAAAACCGTTGTGCCCTGCTTCTAATCTGATTGCTGTGCTTGGAGTGCAGACAGGGATTCCCTGAACCAGGAGCAATGGTGATGTATTTTGTTCTTTATTGGTGTGCAGCAATATCTCTTGTTTAGCTTTCAGCCATGATGCCATGCCAACAGAGCAATCAGCTCACAGACCTTCTCCAACTGCTGGATACACTGCAAGAGGTGAGGAAAGGGGGATCAGACTTGCTGTAGAGCCAGATCTTCAAAGATCACCCACCATTCCTGTTGGGGTGGCGAAGAAAAGCCCTGTGCTAATAGTGGAGTGACCAGGGGTCCTTCACCAGCAGGAGAAATCACTGCAGGCTCCCAGGGGCCTGAGCACACAGGAAGATGCAGGATCTGATCTGCACAGCTCAGCCCGGTCTTGAAAGTATTTTGGGAAAGAGGGCCAGGAAGAGCTCCTTTGCTTCTGAGGGGGAGGAAGTTCATTTGGACACAAGTGTTCAGGGTATGATAATCAGTGCTTGTATCCCCCTCATGTCAGGGCAGTCATAGCTCATTGCCTGGCCCCAATTCTTTCACTTTGTCAGCAGTCTCCATGGGTCTACCTTCAGAGCAGGTTATCAGGAATTCTTGTTTGCAGCATTTGTTTATCCATACTTTTCCCTCCTTTCATCAAATAGCCCTACGGTTGAGAGACAGCAGGTTTTTGGCAAGCATCATGCTTTAGGGTTGTGGTTTCACAGCCCTGTATGACCAGAGACCTGCAACACCCAGACGCACCACTGGAGGAAGAATTTGTAGTGTAGGAGTGGTCAGGGCCGACCTTGGGATAGGAGAGACGTGGATTTATGGTTCATCCTAATGATGCAATATTGGCTGCCCTATCATGTGGCTGGTTGTCAACAGCACGCTTGACAGTGGGCTGGAGGGCAGAAAGGGGTTTGGTGGAGTAAAACATGCAGATTTGGGCATGAATGCTCCCATTGTAGATCCACTTTAATATGGGTTTATTAAATCCTGTATTACGCACAAAATTCTCCTCCTCACTTTTCTGCTCCTCCTTACATCTCAGCATGCTACTGAGTGTGGCAAATGTATAAAAAAAAAGACAGGAGAGCCCAATGCTACATCCAATTGACAAAACATACATTGTAACAAGCATAAAGTCAAATACTTCAATAATAATAATATTTTCTTAGTTATTTAGTTAAACCCTTTGGCCAAAGCGTCATAAGTCTGCATACCAACTCTAATTTCTAGTCTCAACTCTTGCTCAAGAACTTCTTCTGTCTACTCCTTTTGTATCTAAATCCATCTACAGCCTTAAACCTCTCACTCACTGTCCCATGCCTCTGGAATGTCCTTCCCATCAATATCCAACTATCACCCTCTCTATCAACCTTTAAGACCCATCTTAAAACACAGCTCTTTAACGAAGTATATGGGTAGATCCGTGGCTGATACTATACTGTACATCTCATGCATCAACCTTGGCCCCTTGCAGACGCACTTCCAGAACACCTTTCTACTGTCTCTGTACATTCTTCCCTCTTTCGAATTAGATTGTAAACTCTTCCGGACACCTCTTCCTAAATGTTACTTTTATGTCTGAAGCGCTTATTCCAATTATGTGTTCTATTATTAGGTCACGTATATTGCTGCTGTGAAGCGCTATGTACATGGATGGTACTATATAAATAAAGATATACATAGATAGATGCCTACCTCAGTGGTACAGAAAAACGGGGAAACAATAGTGGAGACACAGGCATGATTGTTGTAGTTGAATTCTGCCAATAATAAGAGATCCACCCAATTCTCCACATAACTACGAAGATACTGCTCGAGAATCTGATTAAATTGCTCGGTTTGCCCATCAATCTGTAAGGTGAAAAGATGAGGCATAATGCAATTGAATCCTAAAACTGCAGCTAAGTGTCTTCCAGAAACAAGCTGTAAATTGAGGTCCTCAATTCGTGACAATGTTCACCAATAATCCGTGAAGCCGGTACATATGAAGAAGAAACAGAGAGGCCAAGATAGCAGCAAGGACAAGGCTGCTTAGGGATACAAAGTGACTTGGCCCAAAAAGTGGGACTTCTTGACCAGAAATTTCTGAAGCCTGCTCGCTGCTATTTCTCCAAGAGCATCCGCTGATGTTCTAGCGCTTAGCATCTGAGCTCCGGATTATCTGAGGGATTCTTACAGCATTTCAGAGTTAATTCATGAAATACTACAGCCAATCTGAGCATGGGAAATTTCTTACCAGCCAATCAGAGCGATGCCAGTCTATGGAAGCCAGGCAAGCGGATTTTCGGCATCTACCAAGGGCATGCACCAACCTGGCACCTCAGCAACTTGGTATGCAGAAGCCACCTGCTGGTTTAGGCTCCATTCAGTCTGGGAAGGCAAATGGTAGTCAGAGGACTTGCCATTCGTCCCAGGACGTGGGTGCTCTGCCTAAACCTCCTGCCCAAATGCTCTTCTCACTTCTAACATCCTCTGAGGCTTTCATGTCCTATGTCTTGGTAGACACAGTGGCACATACACTGGTGACACAGTTTATTGCACTGCGGCCAGATCCGCAAGCCGGGAGATTTCCCGGCTTGCTAGTGGCCGCCCCTCGGCGTGCCGCGCGTCACCGACGCGCGGTCACGCGTCTTCGGGAGCGTGCGCCCCCTGCACGTGCGTCCAGGGCTCCCCGAGGGAGCCCTGGTGTCCCGCGATGTGGGGGACGGCGGCAGGGGGTTCCGGGGGACCCGGCGGACCCGGCAGCGGGAGGGAGAGCGCCCCGATCGGAGGGCGCTCTTCCGCTGCTTCGGCGCGCGCCCGTCACCCTACGGCGCGCGCCAGGCTACTGCTGCGGCCGAGAACGGGCAAATGCTCGAATAAACTCGGCCGCAGCAGGAAACATAGTGACTATGTTACTCTCTCAAGACGATCCGTGTTGGATAGGAACCACAAAGCTGTATTTTCGGGTTGCCGGAGAGACACTTATACGGTGACACCAGCAGCAGTGAGGTCTTACAGATGCACACAGTGGGACGGAACAAACGGACGCCGGTCTGGTTACATGCTGGCGCATGGGCTTAGCCATACAACGCTATTTTATCATTGGCAAATTGTGAGTGTGCAATTGTCTTGGTTCGTGTTATTAAAACTTTGTTATTGGATTTTACACAAGGATCGGGCGCTTTTCCTCTTCTTGTTTTTCTAATAGGTATCTGTTGGGAGGTTGTTGACCCCAAGGAAGAAGCTGCCCGGACCATACAACTATCCATACAAGGTTTACCATCATTAGGTGAGAGGACATTAGACTTATATTTTTCTTTTGGTCTATTTTTTGAACTTTGACATATTTTTTTACCATTTTATATATTTTTATACATTTATTGACATTTTTTTTATATTGTTTACATATGCTGCACATCAATTATTGTACAATATAGTCACATCTCACAACACTATCCATCTCCATAGTTATCACTACCACACTTATTGCTTGTTATGATGTTTATTTACAGGCATCTGTGCTAATCAGAGTCATTTTTGGTGATTTTTTGTTTTTTGGGAGATTGCGATTCGGATGGTCACTTTAACAGGCGCGGTCTATTCATTTTTTTTTTACCATTTTATATATTTTTATACATTTATTGACATTTTTTTTATATTGTTTACATATGCTGCACATCAATTATTGTACAATATAGTCACATCTCACAACACTATCCATCTCCATAGTTATCACTACCACACTTATTGCTTGTTATGATGTTTATTTACAGGCATCTGTGCTAATCAGAGTCATTTTTGGTGATTTTTTGTTTTTTTGGGAGATTGCGATTCGGATGGTCACTTTAACAGGCGCGATCTATTCATTTATATCACTATATATATATATATATATATATATATATGCAAACACAGATTAGGTAGCGCTAACTATATGAGGGAACAAACCCTAAAATGAGAGATAACTCACATAGGGGGCTGCCTAAATACTAAAACTGACCCCCTGGTCAGATAATAAAGTGGAGAGAAAAAGACTAGTATTAGAAGGCGCCTAATCAGGAAAGGATATATTCACCAACTGGAGGAGACCGATGTGGATTCCAGACGTACCAGATGTGCTTAAAAAAAAATAAAAAAAAAAATAGACGATACCGTTCTGTGGCTAACGAAATACTTTTATTTGTGCGAGCTTTCGAGATACACTGATCTCTTCTTCCGGCGATGTTACAATGAATGAAGCAAGCAAAGGGTATACGTAAAAACAGTGTCTCTTGGAATGTTATCTGTGCTTGTCCCTCCCCCGTGTGTGGATGTGATTTATGGCTAGAGGTGTTAAATGGTTCCTGAAAGTTAGTGATGTAAGAGTGTGTGTGTGTGTATCTATGTGAATATAAATGAATGGAGAGCCCACAGTATATACAGTGCTTTACAAAAGGTGTTTGTGGAGTAGGAGTTAATATTAATGGTGTGGGTAGGTGTGGAAATGTGAGAGATTGTAGCATAACTAAAAGTGTGTGTAGATACTATGTGGTCCCTATTGGTGTATAGGGATGGAAAAGCAAGGAGTATTTGTATGTGTAAGAGACAGCTGTGTGTGCATACATATAGCACAGTATGTACAGACATGGCCTTTAGCGCTCATGGGAAGAGAGTTCACTTGTGTCAGTAATGAATCATAAAATTTCGATCTCTGTTTAGGCCACCACTAAGTGTCCCGAACAGTTGCATAAATTTGTATTCATGAAACCGTCTCTCTTTCAGTATTTTAAGATTACCTTTGAGTATGGCAACCCTCAGATCGTTCATCTTATGGCTGGAATCAGAGAAATGTTGGCCGACAGGACCGTCTCTTGTTCGCGTGTGATGCTGTGGCGATGCAGGTTCATTCATTTGTTTAGCCCCTGCCCCGTCTCCCCTATGTAGTAGCAGCCCCCTGGGCATTTCATGCACATGATGAGGTACACGACATTGCTTGAGGAACAGGTGAACCTTCCTCTGATTTTGTATTCCCGATTCCTGTGTGGTATTTGTATTGTGTCCGCTGTGTAGAGCATTGCGCAGGTTTTGCATCTTGCGTCCTGGCATGTTTTCGTCCCGCATGCATGTTTATATATATATAAACAAAGCACATAATTACAGCGCCGCATCAAATGTAGAATAGATAAATGCACAAAACAATAGCATTAACCTAATCAATAATGAAAATAAAAAATATATAATATAATAATAGAAAAAAAACAGTTTTATTAACCAATCAACAATAAAAATTAGATACTAGGTGAAATCCTTGCCAATAAATCTAGATAAATATGAGGGGATTGGATGTTTATGACAGAGTAACATGCATACACATACATACAGCTGCAGCCGCCTTTACCCTAGTGCGGCCGTAGAAGCGCAACTCTGATAACCGCGGGCAGATGCAGTATGTTTTTTTTCCAGAGTGTATTGCGGTATTTTAGCACTCGTAATATTAGCATTTTATTAGCGCTGTCTGCAATACTGCAATACCATCTAAAAACTCAGGGGGACATTCGCGAGCTGTTGTCTTGGAAGTCTAATACTTTAACAGTTCAACCTACTTCAGTACACAGTCTGCGTGTGCGCGCGCCGTAATTGTAAATTTGCATATTTATACATGCATTTGCAGTTCTGTATGTCCCATTTGAAAATTGTTGAAACGCATAGGCGTGTACAGTACTGTAACAGTATCACATTTCGGCATATACAGCGCTCTCCCCTCACTCGCCCCAGCACACACACACAGGATAATTTACTGCACTGCAGTATTTCAACTTCTTACTGTATCTTATCAACAGTGCAGTATACCTCTCCCACACTATTCCTTTGAATGTGTGTCTTTCTGGTTTCAATCGCATTCCTGCTTGATAGCTGATGATTACTGCGCATGCGTCTGTAAGTTCACCACTGCTTGCTTGAAAAGTTCAAGAGTGAGTGACCAAAAAAAAAATATTTTTTTTCTCCTCATTTTTTATTTTAATTTTCTCCACAAGCCTGACTAAACCATCTTGATATTACGATATTCAATCTGTGCTGTAGCTTTTGACTGCGACACTGTGCGTTTGACTGCACATGGTTGATTTGTGTGCTTTTTATGTATTTGAGGGTGTAGGGATCAAATTATTATGATGTCCTGCCTTTTGAAAATATGTAATTTCTTTGAACTGCAGTACAGCTAATCCTTCATGCAGCTGTACCCTGTACCCCCCTCCCCCACTCACACACAAGGCTCGCTCAAGGATTTGAACCTCTTATCGACAGACACCTCTCCAGAACCATTCCGTTTCTAAAGCTTGCCATTGTGTTTTTAATCATCTGTCCCTAGCCGAGTATCACCTCTCTGCGCCTGTGTGTAATCCTCTTTGGGATGGGAGCTAAAGTACATAGCTGATGATTACTGCGCATGCATCTGTAAATTCACCACTGCTTACTTGAGAAGTTCAAGAGTGAGTGACCAAAAAAATATATATTTATTTTTTTTCTCCTCATTTTTTATTTTTATTTTCTCCACAAGCCTGCCTAAACCATCTTGATATTACGATATTCAATCTGATATTCAATTTGACTGCACATGGTTGATTTGTGTGCTTTTTATGTATTTGGGGGTGTAGGGATCAAATTATTATGATGACCTGCCTTTTGAAAATATGCCATTTCTTTGAACTGCAGTACACCTAATCCTTAATGCAGCTGTACCCTGTACCCACCTCCCCCATGCACACACACAAGGCTCACTCAAGGATTTGAACCTCTTATCGACAGACACCTCTCCAGAGCCATTGCATTTCTAAAGCTTGCCATTGTGTTTTTAATCGTCCGTCCCTAGCCGAGCATCACCTCTCTGCGCCTGCGTGCCTAATTTTCCTATTGTTGTCTTAGAGTCACCTATCTGTAATCCTCTTTGGGAAAGGAGCTAGCTGATGATTACTGCGCATGACTCACCCATCCACCCCCCCCCAACCCTTTGAGGCTTTGTTTACGGTAACGCTTTTGATAATCCCTTCTTGAATTTGATATGTAAATCAGATTTGCACAGCACTGTGAAATTGAGAGTTAAAAAAAACATTATCTGATTAATGTTGTTGATGCAGTAAATTACCACTTTTTGTCATTCTTTCTTTTTCTTTGGTGTAGGTGTGGGAGTAGGGGTTGTCAATGATTATGATTATCATGAATGTAAAGAAATATTTATTTTATTTTATCAGGAACAAAAAATACAAATATAAAAATAATCATGAATAATACAAAATGCAGTCTTTATTCAGTTCTTCTGTCAGATGAAAATTGAGGGCCGGTGGATAATCATGAATAATGCACATTGATAATAATATTAATTAATAATATATCATATATAATAATATATATATAATAATATAATTGTTTCCGTCTTTATCTTCTTCCTCATTCTGTGTACAGTACAGTAGTTCATTGAGAGAGGAGAGGTTTTGTGTACATCATGCCTGCAGTTTAGATACTGTACACTTAACTGTACAAACAGTTCACAAACTTTACACGATACCCCCCCTCTCCCCCAGTCCATCCTTTTTTTCTGAAAAGACAAGAAAACCAAAAATTAGTGCAGTTATGTACATACTGTATTATGGCATTGTGTGCTGTATAGTACTGTCAAACTAGTCTATACAGGAACTACTGTATATTGTGACTAATGTTAAATACTTTGTAACTAGATGGCTGGTGCTGCTCTCTCTGGAAAGAAAAAAATTGAGCAGTTAGGTGCATACTGTATTATGGCATTGTGTACTGTATAGCTACTCCATATTGGATAACAGTATGCAGTTAGTACTGTCAAACTAGTCTATACTGGCACTACTGTATACTGTGACTACTGTTAAATACTTTGTTACCAGATGGCTGGTGCTGCTCTCTCAGGGAAAAAAATCTGTGCCATACTGTTTTGACTTTCTGTACTTTAATAAAGGAGATGTTTCGTTTTTTACATTTTATGAAAAAAATTTTTTTTTAATAACACCATACTGTTGTGCTATACATGTTTTGACTTTCTGTACTTTAATAAAGGAGATGTTGCGTGTGTTAACTTGTATTAATAAAGAAATGTTTTTCCTTACTGTACACAGGACCTGCACAATTCCAGTCCCCGAGGGCCGCAAACAGGCTCGGTTTTCAAGGTTATCCTTAAAACCGGGGCTGTTTGTGGCCCTCGAGGACTGGAGTTGTGCAGGCCTGACAAACTGTAAATGTTTTGACTTTCTGTACATAAATGTTTTCACTAGCAGTAAACCATACACCTGTTGATGTTTTGAATTGCTGTACACTTAAAATGTTTTTACATTGTATTTGTAAATAAATGTTTTTGTACTTACTCCACCAATAAAAGAAAATGTTGATTTGTTTTAAATTGTTCCATTGTCTCCTTTTATACTGTAACAAAATACAGTGTTTCTAGAACATACTGTGCAGTACTGTCCATGCATACTGTAGGCATGCTCAATACTGTCCATCACAAGAGTATTACAACAATACATGCTGTACGGGTATAGAATACACATATGTACTGGAATACATGTAGAATAAATGCATACTTTTATTTTTTGGGGTTTATTATACAGTATATATAAAAAAAAGTATTGTATACGGTCTGAAAACAACAGCATATTGTTTCAGGTTTTCTATGAAGCTCTCAGTGACAGAATTCTATCCTAATCAATAACAACGGCCACTAAACCACTAAACTGTAGACTCCGGTACGTGTTTTTTTTTAAATCAGATTCAGCAATGTGCAGGCATTGTAACACAAAGCGATATAATCCATCGAAATCCCTCCATTTGCCGTTTTCCGCATGAGATGACAAAGTTTTCTTTTCTGAGGAACAAAAAAAAAAGTAAAAGTTTTACTGTAATGGTCAGTCAGTCCCCTAAAGAAGCTCCCACAGTCAGTCCCAACAATAATTTTCTTGGGGGGGCGTCTCCTGTTCACATGTGCCTACCGTCGATGTGATGACACGCATATGCGTTTCAAGAAGGTTCCAATGTGCATGCGCCTAGCTTTTCACCAATTGTGCAGTATCTACTATAGAAGCTGCTCAGCCAATGATATTGCTTACAGGAGAATCGCTTGACTTTTGAATCGCATTGATATTGATATTTTCAAAATAAAAAAACCAGAATAAAATACTGCAACATTATTCACCATAGACTTTCCCAATCAGCTGGCGCCGAGCCACTGCCAGTCCCGTATTCTTGATCATACACGTCGTTGACAGGTAACAGCGGCACTACTACACCTGTAGTCAGCTGATGAGGCTGGAAATCGCTTAGGTACATGCAAGCTTGCTCGAATCTGTACTCGAAATCCGGCTCAGGCTGCAGGTATCCGGGCGGGGACAGACAGCAAGGGTTGCCGGTCACCAGGTTTTCACTGACGGTCGGACCGTTATTGGAAGCTGCCGCTGTCGCATTGCTTGTCAGCGACTGACATTTCTTAGTTGGTTTAAAGATGACCTTTCGCCTTTTGCAGTCTCCATGATCATAGATACGGGAAAAACCCGGTGATACACACCAATACCCTCCAATAACATCGGGATCAATACGAAAAAAACATGGATCGCTACATAACTTTTTCCTTATTGCACGTTTCCACACATGAGCATCTGGCGAAAATTTGTAAAAGTCATAGTTTTCGATAAAATACTGATAAATTTGAACAACTGTTGCCATCTTGTCATCTGTTGCATTGATCACGGCCCATATTAAATAAGCGTACGTTCTGTCAGGTTTTTGGAACAGGAACTGCAGTTGTGCACTCATGGCGGGACTCTCAGGACAATAACCAGACCTGAAACTGTGCTTGTCTTTTTTTAATATGAAAAGCCTAAATTGATACATTATTGTAACTTCTTCCTTCAATCCCAAAGCCAATTTACAATGGACCACTGTGGTATTCTTTTAAACACCTGCAAGTCTACACATTACTGAAGCGCATGTGCATTACAATTCATGAATATCTGCCATCTGGCGGGTACGCGAAGAATTGCAACCAATTAAATCCAAACCATTATCAATAAAAACATCAACCGCGCATAAACCGCGGGTGTGAATGCAACATGAATGCGGTATAAATGCGGTCAGAATGCGGCATGAACGTGGTTAAGTGCAGTGAAGTGTGTGGCATTCGGAAAAAAATCCCGGAAAAATTCAGAGATGTTGGAGAATAAAAGGGGCCGCGGCTGTATGTACATTTAAGGATATAATAGGCTAAGCATTGCCCAACACAGCAAAAAGAAAGCTAGATAATAATAATGATAATAATATTTATTAAACCAAAAACATGAATTATTTGGTATGTGAAGAATTATTTAAATAATAATTAATCAAATAATAAGCGCTATAAATTACATCAATAGATTAGAATAGATGAGTACTTCAGTATTAGGGTATGCCTTTTTTATTTGGACTAACAATTGATGTAGTAAGACAAGCTTTTTGTGATAAGACAAGCTTATCAATTGTTAGTCCAAATAAAAAAGGTATCACCTAATACTGAAGTACTCATTTACTCTGCACTACCGCAACTGGACTAACACGGCTATTTCCGTTTCATTCATCAATAGATTATAAATAGTCTGCATAATATTTAAAACCTTGTTCCCTTAATTTTACCAATCCTAGACAGCGGCTTTAAGATGAATATGTTGACCCCTCTGTAATCCCCCTTGGATAACAATACTGTTTGTTTAAAATATGACACATAATAAAACACTTCTCTCCGGCCAGGGAGAAATTCTGAACATCTCCTTTAACTTCCTTTTGGTCTCAGAACAAGAGTGACAGCTCCTTTCTTTTAGAATGCTCTATTTTCCTCTGTGTCGCTGTAACTTCTTTCTAAATACTCTTTATCTAATCAAGCAAGCTCCCTATCTTTTTATTCCTTTTCCTTTAACAAGTAACTGAACATTTTTTTCTAATATTAAGTTTTAATTTTATTTTCTTCCCCTGTCTATTCTGTTCTTTCCTTTCACTGTACCTCAACTCCGTTTTCCCCCCATCACAAAACAGTCACGGGAACGCTGCTTTTATTATCTCACACCACTACTCTGTGTTTTGCAAAGCCTTCCTCAGGGTAAAAGTGAAAAAACAAATGTAGGCTTTGTGTACCGCGTAGGGCAGTCTTTGAGATGGAGTAGCGTGTCCCAAGGGATTCTGAAAGCATCTACCCACATCACCATAATAATGGGGGGTTAACCAGCACAACCAGGAAGTAGACGTGAGTTCACGCATGTGTCCGCTCAAGCGGCATTCACTGCCTACACACCAGCATGATGAGACCCTACCACAGAGAACAGTGGTGGCAAGAGAGGAGATATCCCTTGAGATATCGCATGCTTTTTTATGTGCTGATTGAAAGCACTTTACTTGTGAGTGGATTTTATCCCCCTTTAACTTTTAATTATTGAATATCAAAATAATTTGCACCATTGAGTGGTGTGTTTGTGCTTTTCTAACCCACTACATCATAAAAATAGAATGATTCGGCTCTGAGGTTCCCTTGGTTCCAATTATGTAAACAAATCAATTTAAAATGAAAAATATTCCCAGGTGGGATTGCTGCTTTAAGAATAATCCATTTACATGTTGCTAAGAAAGACTAAATCTTAATCTTTTGTTTTAATTACTTGAGACGGGAGGGGTAAAAGGCATTGAATAAAAGTTGTACTTTGTTTAAAAAAAAAGAAAACATTTCTTTGCCAAACACTTTAAGAAACTTTATCAGTCATAAGCAAAGAAAAATGTCAGTAAAATCTGTCATTACTTAACGGAAAAAATATGTATTAAAGTAGCAGTTTTCAGGAGGTGAAACTTATTCGATATGACTATTTTCCTCTTCTTGAGAATTGTTGTACTTACAGTAGTACATTCATTTATTTTCAGTCACTAAAATACAATTTATATCTAATACTGATACTGACTCACTAAAGAGCTGCCTTTCCATTTCTCTAAATCATTTTCTCTTTCATCTTTTCTCTCTTCTCGCACTAATTTTACTTTGACACAAATCCAATCCTGTAGGGTTATTCTGAGTAAAGTGATTTAACTTAATTCAGGATGTGATGTATATTATAAACAGAAAGTACAGGGGTGAGTTATGGGGTTTGACAAGTCCATAATTAGACATTCCCTTATCTGGTAACTTATTTACAATTATCTTTACTTTTATTTATCTTGCAACTCAAACCTGGTTGCAGGGTTGTACACTTCAGGAACACAAATTAGATTCCTTCATCCATAGTGAATGTATTCTCTGGGGCTTTTCTTAAGCTTGGATCTCAGCCACGGACGGGGCGATATAAATGCAGAATAGTTCACAGACGCCAGGAACATTTCTTAAAAAAATAACTGATGTTTATTGAACAGTCAAACAATAAACCAAGATACTTGATTGTATGGTGGTCATTGGCTTTAGTGCTTAGTAACAGTAATGGCTCACACATAGATTATCTTCAAGGAAGAAGCTTCAGTCCCAAGGAAATGGCTCTCACTTAAATTACTTCTTAACCAATCCCTTTGTGGGTCGTTTGTCTATATCTCAGTGCACAATCTCTTGGTGGGTTATTTATTATGCAGATCCATGTGACACCTTGCTGGATCACCTCAATTATGAATACCGACTATGCCGTCTGGCTATTTATTTACTTGGCGTCTGTAGTTTGTTGATGACCCTCATGGTCGGTAATCTTGCTCACAGACATGGTTGTGCTTCTGAAGCTCCTAACAGATTCTAGTATACACTACCGACACACTTTATTGAAGTGTGGTCGGTACCGCAAGCCGGGAAATCTCCCGGCTTGCTAGTGGCCGCCCCTCGGCGTGCCGCGCGTCATAGACGCGCGGTCACGCGTCATCGGGAGCGTGCGCCCCCTGCACGCGTGTCCAGGGGCTCCCCGAGGGAGCCCTGGTGTCCCGCGATCGCGGGACAGCGGCAGGGGGTTCCGGGGGACCCGGCGGACCCGGCAGCGGTAGGGAGAGTGCCCCGATCGGAGGGCGCTCTTCCGCTGCTTCGGCGTGCGCCCGTCACACTCGGGCGCGCGCCAGGCTACTGCTGCGGCACAGAACGGGCAAATGCTCGAATAAACTGTGCCGCAGCAGTACCCGTCACATCACTAGTGGTCTATTTTATGAGGACTCTGTTGCCATAAACTGGTACTGTACATCACAGTATTGCTAATAATCAATTGGCGATCAATAAAATAATCTTGCGCATACTGTAGGAAAATAAAATCTACCTGAACCATAATCAAACTGGAACATTAAAAACGGAGAATTTGAGTACTGCATAGAAAGGGATGAGCTAGTTTATTTATACCTGTAGTACAGTGGACTCCTCTTGCCCAGTGATGTCAGAAACTTAAAGAGAATAAGAATGGCCAAAATGATGGTACACTCACATTACCTACATACTGTCATGTCCCAACTGCTTCTATGCAGGAAACTGCAGGGGTCCGCAAACTTCCTGCGCTGCGCCCCCTGCTTGCTCTCCTACTGGGTCGCGCCCCCCTTACTTCTAATGTGGTGTCAAATTACGCTGCAGGGTCAAGTGACGTCACGTCAAGTGACGTCACGTCATGTGACAAGCGGCGTCCTCTGATGTCACATATCCATGACAACGGGCATCTTTTGACGCTGCATTGCTATGAAGATGCGTGACTGAAGCCAGGTAAGTAAGTTTACAGAGGCCTCGCGCTGTCAGCCGTACCCCCCCCCCAAAAAAGTGCCCCCCCAGTTTGCACACCCCTGTTCTACTCTATCCTTATACACACTTTTTTCTATGTGCCATAGGTTTACTGATATTTTCACTTGCTCTCTTCATAGTTAGAAACACATACCCAGTTACTTAAATGTAGAAACATAGAATTTGATAGCAGATAAGAACCACTTGCCCCCCTTGTCTAAACAGTTTCCGATCTGCTGCAGAACCTCAGACAATATTTGATCCTTCTCTTTCTTTCGTATTTAGGATAACCTTACGTCTGTACCAAACATATTTAAAATCCCTTTCTGTATTAGCCACTACCATATCTGTCGGAAGCCTATTCCATGAACCTACCAACTTTTCCGTGAAGAAGTACTCATAACATTTCCCATTAGCCTTCTACCTTCCACCTTCAGAGCATGACGACTCGCAGAGTATCCAGTGCTGCTTCCTGAGACGTTTCTCCTACTGGGTGCGCGTAATCCCTTTGAGCCTCTCAGTGCTGTTATATCTTATGCCTATCTGACTCTGATCCTATGATATTATTGGCTCATTTAGCCTGTAGCAGTCTTGATATTAACCCTTGCATTACTGGCTCATATAGGACTGTTGCTTTAGATTATCTCTGCTAATAATCGGTTATCCTTGTGACATACTCTACAGTTGGGTGGTCTAATTGCCACTGCCTCATTTGGGCATACATTTACTAGTGACCACTCTTGGATCACTGTATTAGCATATAGGTTGCCATATTGTGTCGTTTGTTTTTGATTGTTCAGTGTGTTGGGAGTTACCGTCCATATAGGACTTAAGGGAAGTACGCTTGATCACTGCAATCTTGGGAAGTTTTCTCTCACTCCATTTGCTGTTACATAGATACATAGTAGATGAGGTTTAAAAAAGACATACGTCCATCAAGTTCAACCTATGCTAAATTTAGACAACAGATACTTTATCCTATATCTATACTTACTCATTGATCTAGAGGAAGGCAAACAAAAAAACCCAGCGTCATATCATCCAATGATATCTTATAGGGGAAAAATAAATTCCTTCCTAACTCCAAGAATTACACAAGATAACAGCGAGCGCACATAAAAAAGAATGATGATAATGAGTTAGATTGTGATAAAACAAATAAAATGTTAGAATAGGGTATTGGAAAAGGATCATATAAATATACACTCACACGGCCAAATGTGAGTGACAGTCACATCTGTTGCAGAGTATGATTGTCTCTGATATCGTCACTGCTGTACTCACGATTCTTGAACGTCAAATCTTCTTCCTGGGATGCTTGAATCAGTGTGGATACTCCTGTAGACTGTGTCTGCGAATCTTCTAGGGTCTCCTCACTGCAAAATTCCTCCGATGGTACCTCAGAGAGAAGGTGAGAGTGGCAAGAATTGATCCCAAACAACCAAATAATAAATAACTGATAGGGAATATGAGTGTAAAATAAAATATTATATTAATCACTCACACGGGCATGTGTGAGTGCCCTTGTAGAAAGAATTTTGCAGACAATCTGTGATGCTTCTGCCTCGTGTTTCATCCAATGGTACCTCAGACAAATAAGTAGAAACAGTGGGGGTTGGTCCCAGAACAGAATACCGGGAAATGACTTGGTATTGTGATTGGATATTGAAAATATATATAATCACTCACATGAGCTTATGTGAGTGCCCTCATATAATGCAACAAGTACTTGACTCCAGATATGTTGATTCATACGCAGCTCCTCTTAATCATAAAGTGGAAGGCGACGTAAGAGTGGTAAAAGGGGGTAACAACTTTATTGGACATAAGGTCAAGAACAAAATAAAAACAGGAGGTGTGACTTACACTAAAAACCGAATAAATCCTGTAACTGAGATGCTGTCCGGCGCCTGCTTAGAGTTGTTATTCTCTCCGCGTCCGGAGGTCTGAAGCAGGGGTCTTCCAGCAAATAACAATCTTTCTTCAGGTTCATGAACCTTTTATTCTGTTCAGTCATTTGCTGGAAGACCCCTGCTTCAGACCTCCGAATCACCATATCAAGTAATTTCCCGGTATTCTGGGACCCTAGATGATTCGCAGACACAGTCTACAGGAGTATCCACACTGATTCAAGCATCCCAGGAAGAAGATTACAGCAGTGACGATATCAGAGACAATCATACTCTGCAACAGATGTGACTGTCACTCACATTTGGCCGTGTGAGTGTATATTTATATGATCCTTTTCCAACACCCTATTCTAACATTTTATTTGTTTTATCACCATCTAACTCATTATCATTATTATCATTCTTTTGTCTGTGCGCTCGCTGTTATCTTGTGTACATCTTTCATTCGAGGATCCAGGGAAGGTTCTCCTTCAGCTGAGCAGCAGCGACAGTTTGGGCCAGTATAATTTTCTAATACTTTCGGCCTCTCACTGCCGTTTACCCATTATCATATAACTGCGTATCTCATGCCCTGTTATATTTTATTTGCACATTTAGGTAGCGCCCCAGTGTCCCCACTTTCTAGTTGACTCCAAGAATTGTCAATCGGATTATTCCCTGGATAAACATTCTTCCCATGTTTACTTATTTGGTATATCCCTGCGTACCTTTCCTTTCTAAAAAGATGTCCAACTATGTTTTGAAAAAATCTATTGTATCTGCCATCACAGTCTCCATGGGTAATGAATTCCACATTTTAACTGCCCTTACTGTAAATAACCCTTTCCTTTGTTGCTGGTGAAATCTCCTTTCCTCCAAAGTTATCATATCCCCGTTTAGATGCCTATTTTCTAATGTAAATAAATCTAATTTAGCTAGCCTCTCCTCATAAGATAAATAGCCCACCCCCTTTATTAATTTGGTGGCTCTTCACTGCACTCTCTCTAGTTCCCTAATGTCTTTTCTAAGGAGTGGTGCCCAAACTTGTAATCCATATTCAAGGTGTGGTCTTACTAATGCTTTTAAAAGGTGCATAATTATGTTTACTTCCCTTCCATCCATTGCCCGTTTAATGCAAGATAAGATCTTGTTTGCCTTTGCAGCTAATGTATGACTTTGGGCACAATTGCTGAGCCTGCTGTCTACAAGCACTGCTAAAGCCTTCTCCATCAAGGATTCACCCAATTTATCCCTGTTTAATTATTGTTAATAACTGTTACTCACAGTTATACTTATGTAGCCCTTTTTCTGACACGCTAAAGCGACTACGGGTAACTGCACGCACCTGCGGCTCCAGAAGATCTGAGCTCCGCTAGCTGGGAGCCTGGGGTATCACTTATAGCGCAGCGCCTCCACTTACCCAGGATCCCCGTGATGTGAGATTCCCCTGGGCAAGAAACATATACACACACATGTATGATGCAACCAACTTTACTATATGCACAATAACCTTAGCACTCTATCATGTTAATACACCAGCAGCATATAACCCAACACATAACCTATAATGCAATATAACCTTAACGCAGCTAAATGATAATGTCCTTATAACATGAGTGGCTCAGCCACGCTCTTAATGAGTATTGTCCTGTACAGTAGTGGCTCAGCCACGCTCTTAATGAGTATGTCCGGGTCCCGCCACCGCGTGCCCCACACACCGTGTCCTTGCGCTAGTAGCTAGAATAACTCTGTGTATTAGGCCTTTGGTCGCTCACTAGTGTCGTCAAAGAGTTACGCCTAAGGCGGGATCAGTGCCTGTTGACCGGTGTTGGTGCACTTAACGTAAATACCTTCCGATCACGGCGGTGACCGGTAATGCTTCGAAAAGGATCAGCCGAATCCTTGTTTGACTTTGATATCCGCAGTGCAGATGTCTGGTTCCAAGCAGCTCACCAGCAAACCTGCTCCGCACGCTTCTCCCTAACTGTCTGCACAGTAAGGTGACTGATCGCTAGCACTATGGGCGTCCCTGCAGCACAGCAACCTACTGTGGCTCAGGGGTTTCTCCTAAGGGCCTGCGGGGTAAAGCTAGCCTATGCAGGCGGGTCACGGACCCCCTGCACGCATACACCCTCCTCCTTTACCTTCCAGAACCCCTCTGACTAGCGTGGCCTCTCCCCCACGCTTCCCTTTCCACCTCCTGTAATTCTAGCCTTCCGATTGGCTCCTCAAGTCAGGTGACTGCCCAGGAGCTCATGGGAGTTGTAGTTCCTCAACAAAGCCTCTCTGCCTTGAGCTGCACAGACTCACAGCTATTGCATCAGCCTCTGCAACACTGTTGCAGACCTCCACATGACTCCTGAACAGAGTCAAAACACCAACTGAACACACACTGAACACACATATGAGGTTGCTATCACTTCCCTACAGTCTCCCCCTTGCAGAATCCAACGGCCCCGCTTGGGCTACACCTACATAACTATACACAGAATGTTACATCATAAAAAAACACAACACAGTACATCCTACTTCTCACTATATCAAATTGCACATTTCGTTGAACATTGCAGAACAGAATGAACTCGGCTGCGAGCCCACTGCTGAGCTGCATAATGGGGTGCCCCGAATCTATCATAAGCCATCCTCATTGGAGGTTGACCAGCTCTTTGGCTTCGGCGAAGTTGCTCTTTAGCTACCCCGTCGGGAGAGTAGTAAGCCTCGTATGGCATTTCCAATTCTGCCCTTGAGGGGCCTGATAGGTCTACAAAGTCTTTTTGGGGCACAAAGCACAGGCTCTGCGGGTCTAGTGGCTGACTCACGGGAGTCAGCGTATCTGTCGTTGGACCAAGGGGCTCTTTACCCGTAGCTCCTTCGGGAGATGCCCCCGCGGCCGGAAGACCCCTTTGAGAGGTTCCCTCCATAGGATTCTCAGAGGTGGCATTTATTACAGTCTCTAGGCCATCCTCTGTACTTTCAGTTTCTCCATCAATTCTAACAGTGGGTACCTCCAATTCGTTGTCCCCTACTTGATGTATGGGGAGTAGATGATTCCTATGCCACACCTTTACCCGGCCTTCAGAGTCCTTGATGCGGTATACCGGGAGGCCAGGCATTTGTGATTCTACCTCATACACCCCATCTCTCCACCGATCAGCCAGTTTGTGCTTTCCGGGAATGCCTAAATTACGAAGGAGAACAGCATCCCCCGGGCGAATCTCCTTATGTCGCACCTTGTGGTCATAGCGCCTTTTGTTACCCGCATTTAATTGCGCCGCCGCCTTTTCAGCCAATTTATAGGCCTGCTGCAGGCTGTCCTGTAACCTCTGTACATAACGGTAATGCATTCTGTTGGATTCCCCATCGGTAGATATCCGCAGTCGCACATCCACAGGTAGTCGGGCTTCTCTCCCAAACATTAAGAGGTACGGAGTATACCCTGTAGACTCGTGTCGAGTACAGTTATAGGCATGCACCAACGTCTTCCCATGCTTGCTCCACTCCATCTTCTGAGAGCCTTTTAATGTCCCAAGCATGTCCAGCAGTGTTCGGTTGAACCGTTCGGGCATAGCATCCCCTTCTGGGTGGAACGGGGTAGTCCGTGACTTAGCTATGTTTAACAACTTCAGCAGTTCTCTAATGAGAGTACTCTCGAAATCCCTGCCTTGATCAGAGTGGAGTCGGTTCGGTAATCCATAATGAATGAAGAATTTCTTCCACAATACTCTAGCCACTGTCACCGCCCGTTGATCTTTGGTGGGGAATGCTTGGGCATACTGTACCTTGTATAGTGGTCTGTGATCACTAGTACGTTACCGATGCCCCAGGTGTCTGGCTAGATACACAAGAAATCCATGCACAACAAATCATTAGGACCAGAGCTTTTCAGATGGGCCATGGGGGCCGCCCGTGTGGGGAGTGTTTTCCTCTGTATACAGCGGGTACACCTTCGGCAATGCATTTCCACTGATTCTCTCATTTTTAGCCAATAGAACCGGTCCCGAAGTAACCTGAATGTCTTGTAAACGCCCAGATGGCTATGATCATCGTGAAGGGCCCGGAGGACCATATTTCTCAGACTTTCAGGCAAGAATAGTTGTCGGCGGTCGGGAGGATTGTGGTATTGAATGACCCGGTACAATAGGCAATTGTCCAGTTCGAACTTCCCGAACTCATTCAACAATAGCTTCACCAGTTCTCTGGGGGCTTGCTTAAGAATAGAGGGGTTCTCTTGCTGCAGAGCTTGGCGAGCTAGTTCCACCACTGGATCTTGGACCTGGTGTTGCACCAATTCTTTCCAGGAAATGATTTTATCTTCGGTAATGTTCATTCCTTCCCGACCTCGGTAGGCCCGGGGAATGGCTCGGGATTGACACTCTAATGAATCAGCTACTCTTAGCTCTGAGAACGCCACCTGATCGTTGACCACTGCTGCTAGCGAACATAGAGCACGTATGCCAGGCCCCGGAATTTCCTCAAATACTTCCTCATCCATGGTGGGCTGAAGCCCCGGCCTCCGTGACAGAGCATTGGCCCCTATGTTAGTGGGCCCTGGTTTATACTTAAGGTTGAACCAATAGTTGGCCAGCGCCGCCAACCACCGGTGACCTGTCGCATCCAATTTGGCGGACGTGTTGATGTAAGTCATTGGGTTATTATCTGTCCTGACTTCAAACTGTACCCCATACAAGTAATCATGTAGCTTATCCACTACAGCCCATTTGAGGACTAGAAACTCCAGCTTGTGGACAGGATAGTTCTGTTCGCTTGGAGTTAAGCTTCGACTCGCATTCGCCACTGGGCGGAGCCCTGTGTCATGTTTCTGATGCAACACTGCTCCCAGGCCACTGAAGCTGGCATCCACGTGTAGAACGTATTCTCGGTCGGGGTCGGCATAGGCCAGCACTGGGGCCTGGGTTAGGCTGGCTTTCAATTATAGAACGCTTGCTCACAAGCAGAGGTCCATTTCTCTCCAAATGGCGTTTGTGCTGTGGTGGTTTTCCTGCCGTGTCCTCAGGACAGATTTTTAAGAGATTATTCAGGAGTTTAGCTTTGTTGGAGTTGCCCTCCACGAATCGCCGGTAGTAGCCGCAGAACCCCAGGAAGGATCGAAGTTCTTGAACGTCGTTAGGCCGGGGCCAATTCACCACTGCCTCTATCTTCCCTGGGTCGGTGGATATCCCTTCAGCTGATACAACGTGACCCACGTATGTCACGGACGTGCGGCAGAATTTGCACTTATCCAGGGACAGTTTCAGCCCCTCCTTTTGAAGTCGATCCAACACCTTCATCAGCCGCTCCTCATGCTCCTCTAGCGTCTTTCCGAACACTATAATGTCGTCCAGGTACACCAAGCATTCTTGCGGGTTTAGGTCCCCCAGGGTCTTTTCCATTAGCCTCTAAAAGGTGGCAGGAGCCCCGCATATCCCTTGCGGCATGCGGGTTAACTGGTAGAACCCTAGCGGGCAGATGAAGGCCATTCTCTCCTGATCTTCCAGATCCATGGGTACTTGATAATACCCCGACCTCAAATCTAGTACACTGAACCATTTACTTCCCGTCAGGGCTTTCAAGAGGTCCTCGATGCATGGGAGGGTATACTGATCAGGCACCGTACGGCTGTTCAAGGTCCTATAGTCCACGCAGAGGCGTACGGTCCCATTCTTTTTGCGAACCACTACGATGGGTGAGGCAAAGGGACTGCGTGATCCTTTAACGATACCAGCTTCCTCCATTTCAGCTAGTAATCTCCTCACCTCTTCCACATCTCGGGGTGCTATGCGGTGAGAACGTTCCCGGAATGGGGCAGGGTCGCTCAGTCGAATGGTATGGCGTGCTCTGCAACTGCACCCTACATCCATATCACTTATGGAGAATACCCCCGTCGTTCTTCCAGTTTGGTCTGCAGTCTTCCTTTCCAGCCCTCCATCCAGGGTGAATCTCCGAAGTCGAATGCCAACCTTGGGGTCACGGTATGGGCGGTGACCACCGGGCGCTCACCTACACTATTCTCCACCGGGGTTACTGGATAGATTCGACCCAATGGTTGCCGGCGATCAATGCACATGGAGTAGGGAGAAAGGTTCCGTACGCACACCTGGGTTCGAGCCGGAATTTTTCCCGACCACTTCTTTATCGAGGCCAATACTTCGTAGCCGAGTCGCTGGTCATCGCGGATCGAGCTTTCCAGGAAGAACAGTTGATCCTCCGGACCTCTGGCTGGATAACGACAGACGGCGATCATCATTCTTCCTTCCCCGGGCAGGACCTCGGTTAGCCCCCGCTCTTGACTATACAGCATCCCATGTTCCTCTTCGGTCGCAATCTTACCGCAAACCTCTCGCAACACCGGGCAAGCAGCTAGAGCCAGCAACTGTGATTCACCCGTTTCCTAAAGATACTTGCGGAGCACATCCTGAACAATGTCTGTGTTGGTCCCCATGATTATCAGGGCGCTGGGATGATCCTGGGGTTCTGGACACACTATGGCCTCCACCTCCATGGGGTGATGCTTGCCGCTGTTCAACTAGGGAATGTCCAGATGTACCTTCACCACACCGTCAATAGGGTAGTCTTCATGGCTCAACCCTCTCAACCGCAAGGAGTCAGCAGATAGCAGTGGCAGCCGGTGCAAGTGTTGATCGTAGAAGGGCCGATACACGATGGTCACCTGGGGCCACAGTATCCATCAGCGCCGAGGTGTAGATGCCTTCAATCACACCTTGACGATGGCCGCTGGCCCTATTCGACTACTCGTCGAGGACGGGGCCACTGCTTCGTCGGTCTGCGGAGTACACAACATAGACTTGGCCGGTTGGGACCCCGTTTTCCATAGGGAGGGGCAGTGCGCTCGAATGTGCCCCATTTTTCTGCAAGCATAGCACTGGAGATGACTGCGGTAGGAGTTGTCTCGGAAGGTTGGCGATGCTCGCCCCGACGCGGGGCGCTCCCTGGTGGCTACAGGCGCTTCAAGGTCCTCCTTCTTTGGGTTTGCATCCCCGGGCGCCTCAGTATTAGCGTCCGATTTCCTGGTGTCTTTAGCCGCAACCACTGCCTTTTTTCCCAGAGTCAGCTCACGCCCCAGTAGCACAGTCTCATGGGACTGAACCCGATCCATCAAGTCATCGAACGCCAGTGCTTGCCCCAGCGTGAGACAGCCACTGACGCGTACAGACACCGGGAGGAGTCCCCTCAGTAGCTGGGTGGTGCGTAGTCCGTCGGCATCCATCTTCTGCACCACCCCTTTCCTCACCAGGGTCCACAGGTCCAGATGCAACCGTCGAAGGAAGTCAGACACCATCTCTCCTTCTTTCTGGGCCAGAGCGTGGAAGCTGGCCATTAGCGCAAAGGCATCCACAGGAACCCCATACACTTTGGTCAGGCAGTGGATGATGCCAGCCACGTCAGCATCTGGGTGGTCGTCCCGATAGCAGTGCACCATGCGGGACGCTGGGGCCCTCAGGCATTCAATTATGCGCTGCCTCCGGACGGCATCTGTGCATGACCATTTGGGTAGTACCTGTTCCGTGTGGTCCAGCCATTCCTCAAACCCGACTTCTCCCAGGGGACTGCGTTTGTCCCCAGAAAACACCTTCAGTTTTCGGTATTGGTGAATGGCTTCTGCTAGCGCAGGGATGGAGGCGTTATCCGGCAGGCTACTCCCAGCATGTGAATAGGCGCCTACCCTTGACAGGCTGGTTCTGCTCAGCATGGGCCTAATAGCCGAGGGAGTGAATGAAGTGCCTAGGCCCATTGCGGCGGGCCACCGGGGGTTCAAACTGTTCTCAGGGTGCGATCAGAGCTGGTTGTGACGGTACCCAGTGAGCCGGGGTATCCCCTCTGGGGTGTGGACGCAGCCAGTGGTTCGGTGGAATCCACCTGTACTATCGGACAGTGGATGCCGGGAGCCTCGGGCAGAAGTAATACTAAGGGCAGGGCTTTGGGGCATATGTCCTGGTCAGTGACAAATAGTATTTTGCGCCAGTCCTGTTCCCGGTCGTAATAGTGATCTTGCACTCAGGCAGTGTCCATGAGCGGGAGTTTCCTGACAAGAGGGTCACGGTGCCCAGGGAGAGGGTAGCGGGAACGTGTCCCAGGCTGAAGGCACGTGTCAGGGGAATTTCATGCCGTTGGGCCCACTTGCGCACCTCAGGCTGCGAGGGCACAAACATGGCGGGAGAAAAAAAATGGTTGCACAGTAATAAAAAAATATAGGGCACCCCGGGTCTGAGATCTCAGCAGCGCCTCCAAATTTAGCCCTTTTTCTGACACGCTAAAGCGACTATGGGTAACTGCACGCACCTGCGGCTCCAGGAGATCTGAGCCTCCGCTAGCTGGGAGCCTGGAGTATCACTTATAGCGCAGTGCCTCCACTTACCCAGGATCCCCGTGATGTGAGATTCCCCTGGGCAAGAAACATATACACACACATGTATGATGCAACCAACTTTACTATATGCACAATAACCTTAGCACTCTATCATATTAATACACCCGCAGCATATAACCCAACACATAACCTATAATGCAATATAACCTTAACGCAGCTAAATGATAATGTCCTTATAACGTGAGTGGCTCAGCCACGCTCTTAATGAGCTAGAATAACTCCGTGTATTAGGCCTCTGGTCACTCACTAGTGTCCTCAAAGAGTTACGCCTAAGGTGGGATCAGCGCCTGTTGACCGGTGTTGGTGCACTTAACGTAAATACCTTCCGGTCACGGCGGTGACCGGTAATGCTTCAAAAAGGATCAGCCGAATCCTTGCTTGTCTTTGATATCCGCAGTGCTGCTGTCTGGTCCCAAGCAGCTCACCAGCAAACCTGCTCCGTATGCTTGTCCCTAACTGTCTACACAGTAAGGTGACTGCGCGCTACCACTATGGGCGTCCCTGCAGCACAGCAACCTACTGTGGCTCAGGGGCTTCTCCTAAGGGCCTGCGGGGTAAAGCTAGCCTATGCAGGCAGGTCACGGACTCCCTGCATGCATACACCCTCCTCCTTTACCTTCCAGAACCCCTCTGACTAGCGTGGCCTCTCCCCCACGCTTCCCTTTCCTCCTCCTGTAATTCTAGCCTTCCGATTGGCTCCTCAAGTCAGGTGACTGCCCAGGAGCTCATGGGAGTTGTAGTTCCTCAACAGAGCCTCTCTGCCTTGAGCTGCACAGACTCACAGCTATTGCATCAGCCTCTGCAACACTGTTGCAGACCTCCACATGACTCTCCTGAACAGAGTCAAAACACCAACTGAACACACACTGAACACACATGTGAGGTTCCTACCACATCTCTACACTTATATAGCTGACCTTTGCGAATATCTATACAAATTTTGTGGTCATATTGTGGCAATGTCACAGTAAAATTTCTTTATAAAATATATGTCATTTTACTTTATTTTTCTCATTTGAGTGCTGCTACAATCCCCCTCCCCCCCGCCTTTTTTTTTTTTTTTGTTCTACACCTCTGGTTCTAGCACTCCTCTTTTTTTGGAATATGATTCCTTCTTGTACTTTGTTGAATCCATTTATATCCATTTATATCCCCTCCCCCTTCTATCCTCTAAACCAGGGGTGGGGAACCTTTTTTCTGCCAAGGGCAATATGGATATTTATAACATCGTTCGCGGGCCATACAGACACAGGCAGGCACCCAGGCAGGCACACAGCAGGCATGCAGGCACACAGATTTCCCCCCCCCCCTCCCCTAGCTCTGGTAGTTGCTGCTGCTGCTGGGGGGATCGTGTAGGGCGGCTGCTGGGGTAAGTGCGGGGGGAACTGCTGGGGAAGTGTGGGGACTGCTGCGGGGGGAGTGCGGGGGGAAGTACGGTGGCTGCTGGGGCTGGTACAGTGGCTGCTGGGGATCGTGTAGGGCTGCCGGCGCCTCACACCACCTCCCGATCGGGCGTGCAAAGGCCATTTTTTTTAAATTAGCGTGACCCCGGTTATAGCAGTTGCCTTAGCAGGGCCAGACCAAATGATTTCGGGGGCCTTATACGGCCCTCGGGCCTGACGTTCCCCACCCCTGCTCTAAACCAAGCATGTCAAACTCAAAGGCTAACACGGGCCAAATAAACAAGGTTTAAGTTTATGTGGGCCGCAAAAAAACAAAAACTTAAATTTTCATAGAAACTTAGGTTTATTTCGAAAAGTACAGTATAAAAAAAAAGAACGATAAAATAAATGTTTTTTCTGACACTTGGCATCTCTGACTCTCTCTCTCTCCCACTCCGACTCTCTCTCCCCCTCTCTGACTGACTCTCTCCCCTCTCTGACTGACTCTCTCCCCCTCTCTGACTGACTCTCTCTGTCTCTGACTGACTCTCTCTGTCTCTGACTGACTCTCTCTCTCTGACTGACTCTCTCTCTCTGACTGACTCTCTCGCTCTCTCTCTGACTGACTCTCTCTCTCTGACTCTCTGTCTCTGACTAACTCTCTCTCTCTGACTGACTCTCTCTCTCTGACTCTCTCTGTCTCTGACTAACTCTCTCTCTCTGACTGACTCTCTCTCTCTCTCTCTGACTGACTCTCACTCTCTCTGACTCCCTCCCTCTCTCTGACTGACTCCCTCCCTCTCTCTGACTGACTCCCTCCCTCTCTCTGACTGACTCTCACTCTCTCTCTGACTGACTCTCACTCTCTCTCTGACTGACTCTCACTCTCTCTCTGACTGACTCTCACTCTCTCTCTGACTGACTCTCACTCTCTCTCTGACTGACTCTCTCTCTGACTGACTCTCTCTCTGACTGACTCTCTCTCTGACTGACTCTCTCTCTGACTGACTCTCTCTCTGACTGACTCTCACTCTCTCTCTGACTGACTCTCACTCTCTCTCTGACTGACTCTCACTCTCTCTCTGACTGACTCTCACTCTCTCTCTGACTGACTCTCTCTGACTGACTCTCTCTCTCTCTCTGACTGACTCTCTCTCTCTCTCTGACTGACTCTCTCTCTCTCTCTGACTGACTCTCTCTCTCTCTCTGACTGACTCTCTCTCTCTCTCTCTGACTGACTCTCTCTCTCTCTCTGACTGACTCTCTCTCTCTCTCTCTGACTGACTCTCTCTCTCTCTCTGACTGACTCTCACTCTCTCTCTGACTGACTCTCACTCTCTCTCTGACTGACTCTCACTCTCTCTCTGACTGACTCTCACTCTCTCTCTGACTGACTCTCTCTCTGACTGACTCTCTCTCTGACTGACTCTCTCTCTGACTGACTCTCTCTCTGACTGACTCTCTCTCTGACTGACTCTCACTCTCTCTCTGACTGACTCTCACTCTCTCTCTGACTGACTCTCACTCTCTCTCTGACTGACTCTCACTCTCTCTCTGACTGACTCTCACTCTCTCTCTGACTGACTCTCTCTGACTGACTCTCTCTCTCTCTCTGACTGACTCTCTCTCTCTCTCTGACTGACTCTCTCTCTCTCTCTGACTGACTCTCTCTCTCTCTCTGACTGACTCTCTCTCTCTCTCTCTGACTGACTCTCTCTCTCTCTCTGACTGACTCTCTCTCTCTCTCTGACTGACTCTCTCTCTCTCTCTGACTGACTCTCACTCTCTCTCTGACTGACTCTCACTCTCTCTCTGACTGACTCTCACTCTCTCTCTGACTGACTCTCACTCTCTCTC
>NC_134487.1:57582734-57587734 GCF_040206685.1 Ascaphus truei | reverse complement strand
GACATGCTTGTACTGTAATTCATGCACTATCTTAGTAGCCCTATTCAGCACAATGTCCAACTTATTTATGTCCTTCAGGTAATATGGTCTCCAGAATTGCACAGAACTCCAGATGAGGTCTCTCCAATTATCTATAAATTGGCATCACCACCCCTCTGTCCCTTTGTAATAGTTTAATGAGCCAACATCTTAGCGACGTTTTGACCAAAGCGGTCTTCTTCAAGTGGTGAGTGGCCACTCACCACTTGAAAAAGACCGCTTTGGTCGAAATGTCGCTACGTTTTTGGCTCATTAAATAGCATTTCAAAATCCGCAGTACCTTGTGTTATTCTTTCATTTCTGCATGACTTGGATTTCCAGCAGGACTTCTTGCAAAACACAGATGCACCAGTAAATATGTATCATTCTTTATTTTAGAGCGTGCAGCAGTAACCTTTCTCTTTGCCTTTGTAGTAGTTGACATTATAGTGTCATTAATCCTGTACTCTGCCGTTAGATTTTCGTGACCCAACTGCATTATTTTGCACTTCTTGTTGTTAAATTGTAGTTGAAACATTCTTGAACATTCCTCTAATCTACTTAAATCATTAACCATTTTGTTTACCCCCCTGGAGTGTCAACAATGTTGTATATCTGTGTGCCATCTGCAAACAATTTATGTCACTCATAAAGATATTATAGAGCACCGGTCCCAGTACAGATCCTTGAAGTTCTGCACTGGTAACCATCCCCTCCTCTGAATGGACTCCCTTTGCAACAGCTCTGTTGCGTAGCCTTCAACCAATATCTATTCTGCCACCATAGGGCCAGATGCACTAAGCTCTGTTAGCCTATTTAACCTATTTTTAACCTAAATTAACATTATGATTAACCTACTGTAACGCCAATCAACTATAGCAAATAACCCAACATTAATCCAGGGCTACTCCTTAAGTAACGCATTGTTATTTTGTTTCCATCCGTTAGTGCTAATGATATAGAAAAGAGGTGTTCCCCCTCAAATTGCATATGCACTAGAGATTGTTAAGGTTAGCACAGGGATTTAACCTAACATTATTTAGATCATACCTAAAAGCATTAGCTCAGTCCAAACCCTGAAATATGGGTTTTGAAGGAGAGAGAGGGGTAGAGAGACAAATTGTAATCTTGTCCCAAGTGCTATGTATCTATCTATCCCCTGAAATCTCCCTTCAAACACTTGGAGAAACACCTGTGCTAAAAAGAAAGAGCACACCTGAGATACCTGGGAGACAAATAAGTATACTTTACATATATGTAGCACCCTGCTATATTCCCTAGCCTGACATAAAAGTCCTGGTAATAGCAGGCAGTGCTAGGGTTAATAAGTCACAAGCTGGTGAGATCACATCCCCTAATGCCTCCATATTGTAGCAACTTACAGGCACATGTCTGTGTCTGTGAGATGCTGAGACCATATGAGAGGATGAGGGCCTTGCTACATTTGATTCTGTCCAGTTAGTGGGACAGAATAGCTCGCCCCTCCTCCTGTATAAAGATGTGGGTTCCTCCAAATTAGTTCTGTTCTGCTCCTTAGGAAGTGTGAGTTCTGACTTACCCCTTAGGGGTGAGTGAGTGTGCTGTGCCCTAGCCATGGGCTAGGGACCTGTTCCTGCCTTTAAAAGTACCATTTAGGAAAAGGAGTCTCTGCTCCTAAGAGCTTACAATTTAATTGGTTGGTCGGAAGAACGTACAGAAACAGTAGGAGGACGTTCTGGTAAGCACGTCTGCAAGGGGCCAAGAGATTCCAGAGATGCAGGGGGCTAGGAACTAGGAACCAATAGACCACTCTTGCGGGGGAGGGTGGTGTACTACGCTCCTCTGTTCAATGCAAGGCTTGAGGTGGGCTAGAGGCTAAAGGTCTGGAGGGTGAGAGGTTACTCTGGTGTAAGGCCCTGTTCACTTGAAAGCCTGTCCTGATGATGGAAATATGTGGTACCTCAATAAAGCACCATGTGGAAAAGTTCCTTGCGCCCTATCTATTTCTTTATTACTCCTTTCGCCCTGGCCTGAACCCACAAGGAAAAGAGACCCCGAGAAGATAAAAGGTAAATCCTGCTGAGCTAACACTCTGTGATAATAATAATAGCATGTTCTTGTATAGCGCTGCTAATTGTACGCAAAATTATACTCCCTCCCGCCAGTAACCCTGTGGTGTTGAAGGGGTACCCAGGCCAATAATAAATAATTATGCCCGGCTGGGTGCCCCTGAGCCATATTGGGGAATTGTAGATTGCCAGCTCTGCAACCCAATAATGGCAGTAATACTGTGATTTTAATAAAAAATGTATGTGTGTCTCCCACCAGGTATAAGGTGGCGAGTATAATGTCATTTCTAAATGTAATGTATATCCGTACCAGTTTCCCTGTAAACCGCGCAAAGGAAAAATGGTTTTAAAACCACGCTCGCAGCATAGCAAGCGGCGTTTAGCTAACTTCTGCTAGGAAGCTCCTAGCGCACTGAGATTTGCTGTGAGTGCTGGTTGGGTAAAATCGTGGAAAAGTTTATAGCGCAATTTTTATAAAATTATATAAAAATTGATGAATGAAAATCCCCCTTGTTTTAAAATCCCCCAAATTTTAATTGTTTCAACAGAATAGGCATAAGGGGATTTTCATTCAGACGGCCGGAACAGAGGAAACACTGAATTTGTAATCACTGTACTTTAGAAATGCATAGCAGGAAATTCCTGCAAGGTAAGAGACACATATTTAGCCCGGATTTCTAAGACACCCCAAAGGCTAAGAGCCAAGATTTCTGAAAAAGTGCGGAGTTAAAAGGCTTCGGCCGACTAAGGTGTTAAGTGGGGAGGGGTAATGCAAGTATCCCCATCTTAGTAAATGTCCAGGCAAATGGGCCAGATGTCCGGCCAGCTCAGATAAAATGTCGCCAGGTAAGGGGCATGGGTCTAGTATGCTAAGCGGCAAAGGTGTGAGGTACGCATATGTCCATAGCAAACTAAGAAGCCCTCTGCCAGGTTTTGCCAAGTGTGGAAGAAGAGAGGTGAAGATGTGAAGCACTGCCTCGGTTTCCAACTCCCAATGACACCGGAAAGAATAACAAGGTGAACACTCGAATGAGCAACAGGTCAGGTTTATTGCAGGGTGGTGCAGCAACAGGACAACGGAGCAACACGAACGTACCTACGCGTTTCGTGCACTGGGCACTTTAAAAAGGTGTGTCTTTAAGGCCATATAAAAAGCATGGACATTACAGTAATCCATTGTTAAATGACATTGGTCACAAATGTCGGAAAAAACTAAATGGACAAAACGTAATGTTCAGTACGTTATTTAACATTGTTTTCACTGTCGACTGTTGCATAGGACATACAATGTCAACTCCTTTTAGTAGACCCCAATGCAGTTTCGCATACATGATATTTTCCGCTATTATAGCTAGGACAGATAACAAGGCGACTGTATCTGAGATCTGACCATATCATTGACAAGTATGAATACTTCAAAAATTCACCTAACCCGCATGGTTGGAAGAATTCTATATGGCATAATTTGTCATTGAATGATTGCTTTATTAGAACACCCCGCATGCATGCAGCAGAAGAGGTTGTTGGTCAATGCACCCATCTTTTGTGGGTATGTTTGGTCATGGCAACTTCAAAAAGTGAAAGATCGGGACCAAGAGATTGAGTAATCGTACTTCCAGAGCCTCCAATGTGCCACCACTGGTTTACCAGCCAGAGTACCTGCCTCAATACCAATGCTAGTACCAATACGGTCCAACCAGCACTGAAAACCCAGTGAACCTACATCCTGGCTACCTGCCCCTACCTGAGTACCAGCCTAAACCTGATTATACCTATATGGCTCCCGTCTGTTTACCTGTCCCAATATCATCAGCAGGGACCAAGCAATTCTATCAGCTTGCATCGCGAATACATGATCGACTCGAGCGGCTACGCACAGTATACCCCTGACATTTGGTCATCTCCACTCGAAGGCAAGGTTCATAATGAAGGTAAATATAATGTACTGTACAGTAGTAACTGTAATTCCTAATGACATGCATACTGTACTTTACTGTATGCGTGCCATAGCCCGTAAATGCCTTGAAGCATGCACACTAAAGCGTGCATTCGCTTGTATACTTAAAGCATTATCAACATCTTTAAAAAAAAAATGAAAGTGTCAAATCGACAGCCAGAAGATAATGTTGATGATAGTCGGAAACAACTATATTTTAAACTTGATTTTTTTTACTTCTATATTACCAGCTTTACTATTCTAAAAATGTGATATTCATTTTTCTTACGTTTTACAGTACTCTCTAAATGCTTGTATTTCACGCTTGTTTGGCACAGCACATACTGTATGTGATAGATTTATGTTATCACCTTTAATAAAATTTCACACTGAAATGTGTCATGCTTTAATTTCACTTCCTGGTGAATGACAAGCAGGGCTATTGCAGTAGGCAAACCAGACTCCTTGAGCCGCACCTCCCCCCCACACAACTATATACAGCTAGCTCCCTCAGGCCATAGAAATTTCACACTGAAATGTTTCATGCTTTGGCTGCAAGGTGAGATCAAATGAGCTGTCCCTGGCCAGCTGAGAAACTCCACTTTCTGGTTAATGACACGCATGGCTGTGCGTGTCATACATACGCATACTCATATGACACATGGCCTGTATTGAGCATTACCCGTAGATGGAATGACATGTTTCTAAGATGAAATGCGTAGGGAGTGCTGTGTGACCTATACTGTCCAGTTTTAACATTTACATGCCATTCCATCTACAGGACTATTTTTATTTGTTTGTGAGTGTGCTTTTTTACATATCCAACTCCATATAAATTTTGTGGACTTTAATACGCTATGAGTGTGCCTGGTGTTTGTTTGTTTTTTCTGTAGATATCTTAGAGGGAGTGATTACCCCCTGCATTCAGGCTGCAAAGACTCATTTGGACAGCATGTGGAGCTGGATTTTGATTTGTATTATATGTTATATATCTGGAC
>NC_134487.1:57562734-57577734 GCF_040206685.1 Ascaphus truei | reverse complement strand
TGCTTCTGACTCCTGCCACGAGTCCTGTAGCGTTTCAGCGTCTCCAATGCTCAAAATGCTTCCTTGTGTGATGCAGTGTTGGAAGTACCGGCAGAGCAGCTGAAGAAAATATCGGAGAACACAGGACCTCCTCCCACACGTCCGTCTAAGATGACGTCACCTCGTCTCTACGCGTTTCGTCACATTGTTTTTTGTGTCTATTTCATGTAGCTTTCTATTTTGAATCTATATTGTTGTTTACACTACAACCTTCGATTATATGTAATACTGCAATTTCATTGGCTATAAGGTAATTCTAATGTTTGTACTTAATAGGATTGAACTTAACTATTGCACCTATGAGGATTGAATCTAATTGTTGCCAAGCAACAATAAGGTTTATATATCCCTCTATGTGAACTCTCAACCTATTCCCCCTTTGAGAAAGTCGCTGTTGCGACGAAACGCGTCAGGGACGTCACTACGCAATTACGTCACGACACTACGGAAGTGCGCGATCTGGTCGAGTCGCGCTGGATGTTGTGTACAGACCGTTTGTTTCTCTGAGCCGAGTGAGACACCCAGCCGAGCAGCTAAACATCTAAAGAAAAGGATACAATTGGTGTTCTACAATCTTTATTAACTGCAAGTACGGAGTATCATCTTCCCTGTGGATTTCGTCCTTGGATTGCGGTGATTTTGCAGCTTGGCGGTGATATGATATTTCACAATTGTGCATTTGTATTTGACATCTTGTGAGTGCGATTATTATCCCTCCCCTTCTCCCATCCCCAATTAAATAAATTGTTACTTTTTTACGCTATGGGGCGTGCGCTCTCTCCTCTTTTCTTTTCTACAGGTTCCACTGGATGTGGTTCATCTATTTGAGAGCAGCCTGAAGTTCCCCTCCTACTGGATTTAACTACACACATTTTCTGGACTTCATATTGGGACTGGTTCTATATTTTTTTATATATTTTTTTTATATATATTATTGCATATTGTTCTATTTTTTCTTTCACTTGTTGTTCTATTGGGCATTGTGTTATTATCAGTTATTTATTTATATTTATATATTCATAATTGTGGTGATATCACTTAATTTGTTCACAAGTTTATATATTATATACTATATTTTATAGATTCACATTAGAGCACATTAACCACACAATCACTGGCGCTACTCCATTTTTTATATATATATATATATATATATATATATATATATATTGTGGTGCCATTGCTGTCCTCTAGGGGCTGAATAGGGCAGTTATATGACTTTGCAGCTCTCATAGAGTTAATCCTCTCTAGTTTGGCTGTTCACCTGCTGGCTAATTAATCAGGAAGTGCCTTAAAAGTATGGAAGCAGCAAGGCACTGTGAGACAGTTTATCCCAGAGAAGGGATGAGCCAGAGGAGCTCCCCAGCTAATGGAGGCTGGTAAAAGAAGTCTGAGAGACACTGCTGAGAGAGCTGTGCTGAAGCAGTGACGTCTGGTTGCAGAGGACCTTAAAGGACTAAAGATAAGGCAAGCGCTTTGTTATTATCTGCAGAGACTTTGTATGCAATGTACATGTTTTGGGGCTGACAACTGGCTTAGCTGGCAGCCAGGTTAGTAAGGGTTGCTGCTGAAATGTGTAGTTAGCTTTCCTAAAGGAAATAGGATTTTATTTTATTATTTGTTTTTCTCAAAGGGACGGTGGGCCTATTCATATTATTTATCCCTGTAAATAAACCCCTGCTTAGAAAGTACAGTGTTTCCTGCCTCATTTGGGACAAAAGAGACTGCAATGTGGTGTCGGCATCACAATATATGTATATATATTATATATATATATATATATATATATATATATATATATGGAAAGAGAAAGGAACAGGCGCACACCTAGTGCATTACCACAATAAAAATGTATTAAATGAACATAAAATCTTACAAATGCCCACTCACAAAGATACAGCAAATATAGGCGTGTATGAGATAGGCTCTCATGTGCCAAGCAGCTCGATCACCAGCATGCGTCCGCAATCAATGGTGTCGTCACGTGAGTCTCCTCCGTGGAACCGGAACCGGAAAAGGGGTCCTTCACCTTTGGTGTTCAATAGGACAGGTCCCTCCAGGAAACAAACGCCTCCAATGTCACTAATGTGATAGATTATTGTCCGGGAGAGCCGGGAGAGCCACACACGGGAGCCAAAGTTCTCAGTCAAACAGCAGCAGTGTTCGTGGGCAAATGGCGGCCAGAATCTAGCCACGCCATTTGCCCACGAACACTGCTGCTGTTTGACTGAGAACTTTGGCTCCCGTGTGTGGCTCTCCCGGCTCTCCCGGACAATAATCTATCACATTAGTGACATTGGAGGCGTTTGTTTCCTGGAGGGACCTGTCCTATTGAACACACCAAAGGTGAAGGACCCCTTTTCCGGTTCCGGTTCCACGGAGGAGACTCACGTGACGACACCATTGATTGCGGACGCATGCTGGTGATCGAGCTGCTTGGCACATGAGAGCCTTTCTCATACACGCCTATATTTGCTGTATCTTTGCGAGTGGGCATTTGTAAGATTTTATGTTCATTTAATACATTTTTATTGTGGTAATGCACTAGGTGTGCGCCTGTTTCTTTCTCTTTCCTTTTTTCTAGATATCATTGGGGACTGGTGATCCCTTTGAAACAGGATGCACGAAACCATAGACATTACCATTGGAACAGGACTTTATGTATTGAAGGTTTTTTATTACATCTTTTTATTTTTTGGCAATTTTTTCTATTTTTTACTTAATAAATATATTTTTTAGTTTTTTATATATACTCTTTAGGGTTAATTGTCAGGAGATTGCATTTACATTGTATTTTTTAAGGTTTTATCATAGTGTATTAGCCCAACTTTAGCCGCCCCTCTAAGCATACCCATTATAGCTACTGTCTCTCTTATTAATATTTATATCATTAATTGGGTTATTTAGCGGCGCTACTTCAATTTCTTTTTCTTGTTATATATATATATATATTGTGACAAACGCCCCTCTTTTGTAGCGCTGACGTCTGTCTGGGTTCTTCCCGACACAGTCTTCTATGGTTATTTATACAAAAAACAGGAACATGCAAAGTATTACATTGCTTAACTCAGGCTTCTGCCTGCTTTATTTTCATCCAAGTAAGGTACTGCAGCATTAACATGTGTAGGCAGGAGGTACTCAGACATTTAACCTTCAGCGGTTTACTCATATCAGTGTTATAGCATTTCACACAGTTTCACTTTTAAGAAATAAAAACCAAATCATATAAAGAAATCCTATCCCTTTCAGGGAACTAACTACACATCAGAATCACCCTCTAACTGCGAACTAACTGGTCCAACTAACCTGGTTCCCCAGCTTAAAACAATGCCCTCTCATTTAGGGTCACTAGAAATAGCACAGTCTTTTTGCAACAGCAATAAACATTTGTTTTGTCTTATCTGTTCGTGGTGGGAACACGGTCCCAAGTGTCCAGGCAAATCATCTGGTACTGTGATACTTGGAGGGGCCGTCCACCCCGAAACTGGATACAGGGGAGCAGCAATATCCCCAGCCTCCAGGCACTAAGGAGAGAGACTGAAATGCAAACCTCTCTGCTCTAAATACCTGTGCAAGTAATTAGAAGAGCAGGTGAGGGAGAACTAGACCCATTGTAATCTGTGGTCTGGATTTTCCATCCAGCAGTCTGAGTTAATATGAAGCTGTGTAATGGATCATTTTTAACTATTCCTGCACTTTCTGACCTAAAACGGGGCAGAAAGCTGCCTAACATCTTTGGACTATGTCACATAATATATATATATATATATATATATATATATATATATATATATATATATATAAACCATAATACTGAGTTAAGTTATGGTGATGAGCATACAGCTATATTTGCATATTTGCTTTCCTGTGGAGGGTTTTTGTCACTTTTTTACTCACCAAACTTAACTCAGTATTATGGTTTAGCCTATCCCATAAGCCTCTCTTGCATTCCCAGTAAAATCAACCCCACACTGATGAGACCCATCAAGGTCGAAACAGCTGTCTGTGGGTGGTTTTCTGGGTATGCACCTTGACCATGGCTGTGCTCAAAGCTGTGACCATGCAGCAAGCTTAAGCCTATAGGGAACCATGTTAAAAATGGTTATTGAGGCAAAAAGTGACACTGTGTGCTCATTTGCATGTCATTTCCCAGAATCCCTTGCTGCAGTGGAAGTGCTGTATGCTGGGTGATAATGGGGAAAGGTGGGGTTGAAGACCTGCCTAAGACATGCAGATGAGCATACAGCTATATTTGCATATATATATATACAAATACAACTGTATGCTCATCTGCATGTCTTAGGCAGGTCTGCAACCCCGCCTTTCCCCATTATCACCCAGCATACAGCACTTCCACTGCAGCAAGGGATTCTGGGAAATGACATGCAAATGAGCACACAGTGTCACTTTTTGCCTCAAAAACCATTTTTAACATGGTTAAAAGGGAACCATGTTAAAAATGGTTTTTGAGGCAAAAAGTGACACTGTGTGCTCATTTGCATGTCATTTCCCAGAATCCCTTGCTGCAGTGGAAGTGCTGTATGCTGGGTGATAATGGGGAAAGGCGGGGTTGCAGACATGCCTAAGACATGCAGATGAGCATACAGTTGTATTTGCATATTTGCTTTCCTTTGGAGGGTTTTTGTCACTTTTTTTACTCACCACACACCCCACACACACCCCACACACACCCCACACACACCCCACACACACCCCACACACACCCCACACACACCCCACACACACCCCACACACACACCCCACACACACACCCCACACACACACCCCACACACACACCCCACCCACACCCCACCCACACCCCACCCACACCCCACCCACACCCCACCCACACCCCACCCACACCCCACCCACACCCCAACTAAACCACATATATACAGTGTCCATGATAGCATGTTGGGGCATGAGTTCTCATACAACGCTTTAAAATCATGGCTGTTTGTGAGTTTTAAATTGTAAAGCGGTGTTTGAGATAACTCATACCACAACATGCTTTCCAGGACACCGCTCTGCCCGATTCGCCGTGAGATATCCTCCCCTTGAATTCTTTCTGTCGGTATTGCCCTTCAGGAAATCCTCCGGCAATTCGCAATGATTGAAAAGAGATCTAAGTTTAGAGTTTCTGATAGTCTAGGGCAGAGCGCAGCCTCCTTTTCTGACATCGTGATCAGAAATCTACACAAACAGCTAATCGTAGCACGTGACTCTTATAACATTGGGGCACATATAGGTATATTACAATACACTCCTAGGCGCTGTCTAAACAATAAATATATGTATATAGTATAATAGCTGTGTGTTGTTTAACCATATGTGTTTTGCTGTATATGTCTCTTTAAATGTAGCTCAAGACATGCCTTAGGCTGTTCTTGCTGATGCGCGCTTAGCCTATATTCAGAGACCCATTATATGTTATGGTGCCATTCTGAGTGAAAGCTTCCGCTTGCTTGCTTACGCTTGAGGCACCTCGCTCAGGTTCCAGCTACAGGCAAATCTGTGTTTATGTGCTTGCTGGAGAGGAGGTGCGGTCACGTGACCACACAGCCTCCAATCAGAGCGCAGCACAAAAATTATCTTACACCCGAGAGCGGCCATTGTTCCCTCCGTGTGTGTCCCCTCCACCCCGGTTCCCGTGGCTGCCTGCCTGCCCGGGGTGGGGGATGGAGGGGGGGGGGGTTGCAGCCACTGGGGGGGGGGTCCCGGAGCATCCTGGAGCATTGGTGGGAGCGGGCTTGATGTCCCCCTTCAGCCCTGATCCCCATGGCTGCCTGCCCGGGGCGGGTGATGGAGGGGGGGGGTTGCAGCCGCCGGGGGGGGTCCCGGAGCAGTGGTGGGAGCGGGCTCATTGTCCCCCTTCATCCCAAAACCCCGTGGCTGCCTGCCCGGGGCAGGTGATGGAGGTGGGGGGGGTTGCGGCCGCCGGGGGGGGTCCCGGAGCAGTGGTGGGAGCGGGGTGGTGTGCGGTCGGCCCCTGGGGCGGGCGATGAAGGCGAGGAGCCGGACGCTCTTCTCTCTTCCCCCCCCCCCACTTTGTGTGTGTGTGAAAGAGAGAGTGAGTGTGTGTGTGTGTGTGTATGGGAGAGAAAGTGTGTGTGTCTGTGTGTGTGTGTGTGTGTATGGGAGAGAAAGTGTGTGTGTGTTGGTGCTGTGTATGCAGTGAGTGTGTGCAGTGTGCTGTGTGTATGCAGTGTATGCAGTGAGTGTGTGCAGTGTGCTGTGAGAGTGCTGTGTGTGCGGTGAGTGTGTGTAGTGAGTGTGTGCAGTGTGCTGTGAGAATGTGCAGTGTGCTGTGTATGTAGAGTGTATGCAGTGTACAAATTTTTTTTAATTATTTTTTTTTAATTCGGGGTCCATATATATATATATATATATATATATATATATATATATATATATATATATATAAAAATAAACATCACAGCTTGCACTCAATGTACTGGTTCATATAGACAGGTGCTAGTCTCAAATAATAGAAAAACAACATTACCATTCTCTCGTCCGGTAATGAAAGACTGCACTCGGTTCAGTAATCATGAAAAACTGTATTGGGCATCTGAATAAAAAAGATAAGTCACCCAATCCGACGTTTCGGTCCTGGAATAGGACCTTTCTCAAGGGGGTGGATATAGGGGATATATATTAAATGAGATATATCTATATATATCCTATATATATCCTATATATGTCATACATATGTAGCCCTGGTAAGAAATAGGGCTATATATCTATCCTCCTACTAGTGTAAGTCCTGCTAAGGGCAGGCCGCCAGTAGTTATAATGGGTTTCCCCCACTTCAAGCCCTGCCTTGATTGGTGGAGGTAGGCCCCCTGACTCTGTGTGGAAGGCAAGAGACACAGGGGAGGGGCCTGCTGACCTCATGAGGGGTGGGGGTGTCTAAAGTTAGTTGCCTGATCCTGTCAGTGGCAGTAGGTGTTAGAGTGAGTTCTGTCTTGGGATCAGGAGGAATGAGTTCCAGGAGAGACAGGCCCTACATTTGGAGGAGCTCAGGCCAGCCTGATTAGAGTTGATAGAACAGTGGTGGACCAATGCCCCTCATCCTGCCTAGAGGGTGAGGGAGAGCTAGCCCCACCCTGAGTGTCTGCACCTTGGGGTGGAGGCGGGGAGCAGTGAGAGCCCCAGACAGCCTATCCTGAAGGGGTACAGTTTGGAGGAGAAGGAGGAGAAGGAGGAGGAGGAAGAGACCATTGTATATGATCTGCTGCTGTTGCTGTGAGCTGTTGAACAATAAAGAGACTTGATACTTTTACAAAGAGACTGAGACTGAAATCTCTCGCCCTATTGTGGGGGCTTCTCTGGAAGGATTTCACCCTACCCTTATAGGGCTTGCCAGAGATGGAGGCGCTGCATCACTAAAGAATGAAGGCAAGAACCCCAGAAGCCTGTCCCTGTTGTCCCCCATACCATCGTGGGAGACTCAGGCCCTCCTGTTACCAGCAGGTATGCACCACCTACAGACATGTAGCCAGTCCTCCTTACACCCTAGGGGTCCGATCTGTGACCAGGGGGGGGGGGAAGATGGGTTACACATATATATAAACATACATACATAGCATATAGCATACATACATATCCATCACACCCCTACCTAGTGTGTGTGTGTGTGTGTGTGTGTGTGTGTGTGTGTGTGTGTGTGTGTGTGTGTGTGTGTGTGTGTGTGTGTGTGTGTGTGTGTGTGTGTGTGTGTGTGTGTGTGTGTGTGTGTGTGTGTGTGTGTGGCCCGTCACTCCGCCTCAGGCCAATGAGAGGTGTGCGGAGGCGGGTGGCCCAAGGGACCAATGAGATTTCCCCTAGGGACACCGGACATCCAGACAGGCATACAGTGCTTTCACTAATATAGTATAAGATGTGTATATGTGTATATGTGTGTGTGTATATGTGTATATGTGTGTTTATATATGTATATATGTATGTGAGAGACACCAAGTAGATATCACCCTCATTGATACTCCTTCATAAATAGACCTCTATGAAGATCTGTAATGTATATAATTGTTATTATTAAGCAATTGTACTATATTTAATTGTGTTTATTAATGTACTTACATTTTTGGTTTTTAGTCATTTGCATTGTCTGACTGTTATATATAGGTCTCCACTTATCTCTCACCAACATTGCCACTATATTTGGAGAGAATTTTACCTTCTGCTCTAATCAATCCTATGGACTTCAAAGGGTTAATTGAGTAACTATTTCAAGAAGCATCAGTTCCTTTGACCATAGATACCCCTGAGGAAGTGACACCTGTGGTGAAATGCGTAGGGTTAACAGCAAAGACTCACCTAGAGATCCTGGGTCACCACCCACATCATTACGAGACAGCGTCGGTAAGAGGTGGAGCCAAAGACAAGGCCATGAGAATTGAGACGCAAAGCATGGAGCTGCAACAGCAGCTGCTACACAACCGGAACTTTGAGAGGCTATAGAGACGTGTTGATTTGCCCTGCGGCTGAGAGACAGCACTATGCACCTCTCCAGACGACCCAGGTCCCCTGTGGGACACTAATGCCTGTATTCCACAAACAATCTTGTCAGTAGGATTCTTGATGACAAGACAAGTTTTTTAATATTAAAAACAGCTTATTATTTCTACCATAGTTAAAATCTCATTAATTAATTGTAAACACTCCAAGGCCATCACTTCTCTGTCTGATTAGTGATCACTGGCATATTCTACTTGGCTAAGACCTAACTGCATGGTTTATTTATCACAGTTCACGTTATCTCTATATTTTATGGAGAAAGAGTGACTCAGTGAGTTAAGACACTGACTGGCACTGAGTTTGAAGCAGCGAACCTGGTTCAATTCCCAGTGTCAGTCCCTGTAACCGTTGACAAGTCACGTTATCTCCCTGTGCCTCAGGCACCACAAAAACATGATTGTAAGTTCCACAGGGCAGGGACCTGTGCCTGCAAAATGTCTCTGTAAAACCAGCAGCGCTATACAAGAACAAACTATTATTATTATTTTACATACCACATCTTCCTCCTAACTTCACCGGTGTCCATCCCTTGAAATAGAGCAGCGGTGCGCAAACTAGGGGGCACGAGATTAACATCAGGGGCCGCAGGGTTTACAGAGGCCCCGCACGCTTCCCGAAGGCACTTAAAGTGCCGGGGAAGCGGCGAAGGCCTCTGTAAACCTTACTTACCGAGGTTCAGCCGGCATCTGGAGACGCCGCAGGGTCATGTGACGTCTGCTATGGCAACGTGACGACATGATGCCCAGACGTCGGGAACCACGGAAAGGAGGAGGGAGGGGGCGCGCGGACAGCAGGGCAGCCGGCAGGGGAGCGCAGGGGAAAAAGATTGCGCTCCCCTGGATTGAGGATCAACATACATCTGTCATCCTCCACATACAGTGGTGGTTTGCATATACCTTTTTCGCTTTGATCTCACATTACTTTGCATCTTTTATCACTGTCACTATTAACGCCGGTTCTGGATAAATGCGGTGGGGTCACATTCAGAATTAATTTTTCTGGACTGCTTACTGTCCTTCGGGGGCTGTGAGAGCTGCAGCCGCAGTGCAGCTGCATCAGAGTAGTGAAAATCACAGCACCAAAGATAGTAAGTCTGGCTACAACTATAATATATGAACCTTTTCAGGGTCAACAATATCTCCGATTTGACAGAAGTCTTTGCAAAAGTTCAGAAAGATATTTATGTGTGCTGGCTATGGCCTCTTTTGGATATGCTGCAAAAACAACTTCCCTTTACTGGAGAGTTCTGCCCCATTCAAAAAAGGGGACTCAAATCTTCTCAAGCCTGGGAAAGACATGTTGACTGCATATTAAATATTTATGACAATGTGTTATTTTAATAACATAGCATGCACATGAACTCCTATGTATTTTTAGAACTGGAATCAATATCTACAAAAAGTAGATTAAGCATACTGTACTACATCAAACTTATTTTACTTTGTGAAAAAAAAATTATACTAGGGATTGTTTATGTTATCTAAAAACAATGTTAAAATAATTTATAACTACTTATGCACATTTGGTACCGGCTTGCAGCACGCCAGCCAAAAATATTCCCCATACCTTTTCGGAGTTTATGCAATTTTTGTATTAAAGTAAAATGTGTGTTGTGTGTGTGTGTGAGGTGTGTGTGTGGTGTGTGTGTGTGTGTGGTGTGTGTTTGTGGGTGGTGTGTGTAGTGATGGCATAATAAATTTTATTTACGCAGATACCTCTTAAGGCACCAAATGCCTTGAATATATCATTTCAAAATGTGTACATATTCAAATTGGAACAATAAGGGATCAGCAGGTGCAACTGCATCAGAATTGAATGGAACGATTTAACAATGGCAAGGTTTTAAAACCTGAATGCCAGCAAGCAAAGATTTTCTTTGTAGATAATCTAAAAGAAAGAAAATAGTGGGTAACATTCCCCAATGAAAGAGTTGCCATCTGAAACCGATTTCCAGTGGTTATCTAGTACATAACAAGATTATTCAGAATTGTCTTTCCTGTAATCCCAGATGGTATGCACCGAATTGCAATTCATTTTAAAAGCTTCCCTTGCTGTTATTGTGCGATTTAGAGGGTAATAGCATTCTCGTGGCATTATTTGCATTGGCTATTATTTGCTAAAATCCCCTTTACACAGCAACGTGGTATGACCATAAATCTTTTTAGGGCTACAAAAAGCCCAGATTAGTTCTTTTAGAGGCAGAGCCAAGAACAAAATGCATGTTTCAAATTGGATCAGAGCTCTTTTTACAGATTGCTGCTTGGCAGAACGACCACAAAAAAAAACTTAAAGATACTGCAGAATACCAATGGAATAATTCAGGGTTACTGCCTTCCCTCTTTTAGAGGTTTTTTGAAAGAAATTCAGTAAAGCTACATTGTCATTTTAGTTTCTTAGCTGTGTGTGTGTGTGTGTGTGTGTGTGTGTGTGTGTGTGTGTGTGTGTGTGTGTGTGTGTGTGTGTGTGTGTGTGTGTGTGTGTGTGTGTGTGTGTGTGTGTGTGTGTGTGTGTGTGTGTGTGTGTGTGTGTGTGTGTGTGTGTGTGTGTGTGTGTGTGTTCCAATGCACATTGTATGGGAACGTCCACAGTCTTGGAAGCCCAAAATAAATGCAGTAATTAATGTGCATATTATGCATAATAAGGCATAAGTTATACCTTTACATCAGGGGTGGCCAACGCCAGTCCTCGAGGGCCACCAACAGGTCAGGTTTTCAGGATATCCCTGCTTCAGCACAAGTGGCTAAACCAGTGACTAAATCGAAGACTTAGCCACCTGTGCTGAAGCATGGATATCCTGAAAACCTGACCTGTTGAAGGCCCTTGAGGGCTGGAGTTGGCCACCCCTGCTTTATATATTACCAAAAAAACAGATTATGTAGAGCAGGCCTTCACAACTTGTAAAGTGAGAAGGGCCGAAATGCTCCAAGAAAAACAGATTTGGGCCGCACGGATAAAACAGTATTTATTATTCAAAATTATAAATTTCTTTTTTTAAAAGCATATCACGGAAGAACAGCACTTTTAACACCTTTAATGTATACCTTCTTGGTTCAATCCACTAGGCTGGACAACATTGCTGAATAAAATGGGGTTTATTTGGTGAGACCGCAGACATACAAAAAATGCACAAAACATCATCTCCCCCATCACCCCTCATCATCATCTCCCCCAGCACCCTTCATCATCTCCCCCAGCATCCTTCATCATCTCCCCCAGCACCCTTCATCATCTCCCCTAGCACCCTTCATCATCTCCCCCAGCATCCTTCATCATCTCCCCCAGCATCCTTCATCATCTCCCCAGCACCCTTCATCTCCCCCAGCACCCTTCCTCTCCCCCAGCACCCTTCCTCTCCCCCAGCACCCTTCATCTCCCCCAGCACCCTTCATCTCCCCCAGCACCCTTCCTCTCCCCCAGCACCCTTCATCTCCCCCAGTCCCTTTCAGCAGTCTCCGTCATCATCAAACCCCACCCCTACCATCCCCCCCATGCGTACCTGATTGTGGCGGCGGCAGAAGAAGCGGCGGCGGCAAAAGAAGCGGCAGCGGCGAAAGAAGCGGCAGTGGCGAAAGAAGCGGTAGCGGAATGCCTCAGCCATGAAGATGGGGGGGGGAGCACATCAGTGCTGTAACTGCTGGTGCTGGAGCGGGCCCAGGGGGGGGAGTGCATTAGCGTTTCAGGAGTGGGCTCGGGGGGGGTGAGGGGGAGAGCATCAGCGTGTCAGCCCTGTAGTGGAGCGGGCTCGAGGGGAGCGCGTTAGCGCATCATACTGGAGCGGGCTTGAGGGGGAGCGCGTCAGCCCTATACTGGAGCGGGCTCAGGGGGGGAGTGCGTCACACCACTGGAGCACGCTCCTTCCTTACCAAGGAAGGGAAGAAGTGGTTGAGGGGGCCGTCGCGGCCCGCACAGGGAGTCCCGGCGGGCCGCATGTTGTGAAGCCTGATGTAGAAACATGTTCTGTATATTAGCATTGATAAGGCTCTACTGGGAGTCTAAAGATGGGATGTTGTTTGTAAGCCAAAATACTGTAGTTATCTTCATCTCTTAAGAGTCTTCGTGGCTTGTCTGAGAATAGTTGCGTATTGCTGTTTCTACTGGAGATTTGTTAATGCTGCTTCAGTAAGTGCCTCCGCTGCAAGAATAAAGCTGTGTTTCAAGAACTGCCTTTGTAAGCCGAGAGGAACATTTTATACAGTAAAGAATTACTGCACAATTGTGAATTAATAGGATGTGCATTGCGAGGTATGATTGCCTCTTAAAGGACACACTAAGCCAAGTGCCTCAATGAGAAACTGTGCAGCTGCGTAAAAAAATGAAAGTGACATTTGCAGTAGAAAATATTTGCCAGACACTATTTTTCATTTTCAATTCTGACCGAGACACTTGAATTGTTTACTAGCAATTTTAACTTCACCATCAAGCGGTGTAATATTATGTGCTTCATATAAAGTTTATAAAGTGAATAAAAGAACTTTGCTTGAAAACAATGACACTGACTTTGAAGCAGGGAGCCTGGTTTAAATCCAGGTGTCCGCTCCTTGTGACATTGGTCACTGTCTTCCTGTGCTTCAGGCACTAAAATGAGATATTAAGCTCTATGGAGCAGTCATCCCTCGTGCCTACAAAATTATATATACAGGCAGTCCTCGGTTATCCGACACAATGCGTTACTCAAAATGGCGGTGGATAGCGAAACGCTGTAAAGCGAAACACGTTTTCCCATAGGAACACTGTTTAAATGAAAGGTTCTGTTCCGGAAGGCATTTTTAACACTAAAATACACCAAATATTTTACACAGGCAATAAGATATGCAGCACAAACATAAATTATATAGTGTATATACTGTATTATATATACAGTATAATATAACATAATATATAATATAATAATATAATATATTATATAGTATAATATTATATATATATATATATATATATATATATATATATATATATATATATATATAAAATTAATATATTATATAGTATAATATTATATATATATATATATATATATATATATATATATATATATATATATATATAAACAATTTAGCAAAACATTGTAACTGTGTTGGATAAGCTGTTTTGGAGTTGTAAAAATGAACATAGGTATGCATTGCATAGCGTTGGATAAGCCATTCATTGTAAAACGAGGACTGCCTGTACTGCACTGTGTGTACTGTCAGCATTATATAAAAAAATATTATAATACATCCAAAGTTTCCTCTTATTTTACACACACCTGCCAGTAACCATCCCATCATAAAACAGGTCATCATGCCACATTTACTACTGTACACAGTTCGAAGTCATGAAAAGGCCATTCATGAGCAACTTTTATAAGTGGGTCACAGGACCAGCATTCTGACATTCGGCACCAGAGGCAAGCCCAGAAAGCTACCACCCCCAAGCCTCTTACCTTCTCCGGAGTGGTATCTCCTCCTCTTATGACGTGGCGTCATGTGCTGTCACATTTTCATGGCAACGCATCGCAATACCATTTGATGTTACATCATCATGCCACGCAAAGCTGCAGGAGAAAATGCTGCTCCGGAGAAGGTAAGAGGCATATTCAGAGGCCCGTGCTCTTCCCCCGACAGTAAGTTTAATTGTTGTGGGGAAGGGCATAGGGCCTCTAACCACAGGGCTATATGCAGTTGCACCGATGGCACCGATTCTCCTAGGGTGGAATTTTCCAGTTTAAAATTCTAATTTTAAACTTCCAACAGCCAAACAGCCAATTCCAATCTGGCTTTCGCCCCAAACATTGTACAGTAACTATCCTGCTAAATGTTTACAATATAATCCAGTGTGGAATGGAACTAGGACAAATTACTGGTGCAATATTCCTAGATTTTGTAAAGGCTTTTGATACTGTTGATCATGCTATCTTGCTAAACAAACTTCAGTGCTCTGGAATAGGGTAACATGCTGTAAACTGGTTTCACTCATACGTATTTGGTAGATCCCAACATGTGTATCTCGGGTTCTAGCTCCAACCCATTGGATATCACCTGCTGTGACCCACAAGGCTCTGTTCTGAGGCCCTACTCTTTTCAGTCTTCGTCGATGATCTACCTACAGCTTGTAAGGGAGCTTCAATATACAGTACATGTATGTGGACGACACAATCTTATATGCACACAGTCCTAGCCTCTCTGTCATTCAACACATACTTCAATCTGATTTTTTAAGACTTTAAAAATATTGTTTCGGGAAATCCATTTTTCAATACTGACAAGACTGTAACAATGGTATTTGGACCAAGGCTACATTTCTAAAGCTACCAACGACTAAGCTTCAGATCAGATCCAAATCTAATACCATCCTAGGCCCTGTCACTAGTTTCAAATATCTGGGCATATGGTTTGACTCCCACTTAACATTTCGGTTGCACATTGATGCCCTTACATCCACAACCTATGCCAAACAAGGTG
>NC_134487.1:57425234-57557734 GCF_040206685.1 Ascaphus truei | reverse complement strand
GGTAGTCAATTAACAAACACCACCTGCCTGATTAGATTGCTTACAAAGGCCTGTCTTTTGAGACAGGAAGAGAGACTCCTTAGCTCAGACCTGAGCTGAACTTGGAGACAGAGCAGAGATTGTCTTTGACTCTCACAACTTGTCTTGAGCCCTGCCAGAAGACACAGCATAGCTGCTTTCAAGACACAGGGAAAACTTCTAAACCTGAATGCTGACACAACCTGAGGAAAAAGGAGCTGAACCAGGGACAGAGAAGATTTTCCCTCCAAACCACAAGGAACAGATAAGACTTTCATTTAAGAGACTTCTTATATCTGCTTATTTCATGCTATACTGCACCGACACACTTTATTCGAGCAAATACCCAGTATGTACCTGGCAGATACCTGGAATGCGCCGCTCCTCACCTATGACAAGCCCCGTTGCGTTTGCCTTCCCAGCCTGGGTTCATGCCTGGCTGACGGGCGGCTGATCTGTTAAATGATAATGATTAGGATTTAATAGGCTGCAATGCTTCGCGTGTCTACCAGATGGCATAAATTCATGAATTGTAATGCAGTATATATATATATATATACTGTGCAGTATTGCAGCCAGCGGGAATAAAATGCTTCAATCCCTGCCTGGAAAATACCTCAATGCACTCGGGCAGAAAACAGTCACAAACCTCAATACACCCGGGTATACCCGAATTCGTGGGAGTAGCCGAGCTCGAATAAAGTGTGTCGCCAGTGTATGTTTTGGGGCTGGGAGACATGCTTATCTAAGGGAGTTGTGAACTACATAGTATTTCACTCGAAATACTCCCAAGTGAATAGAAGCTTTGTTTACCCCTTGTTTGGATGGTTTCCTGATGTTAATGAAACAGGCGCAATAAAAAATCCTTATTTAATTTCACAATAACGAGTCTCCCTTGCATACCTCTGTGATCGTCCGCCCACATATGGTGTCCGAAGTGGGACGAGAGGTGTCTTTGAAGTTAAAAAGGACCGGAGATTTTTTATGTGAAAAATTTTTTTATGCTTTTTGCTTACAAACAGTCTGAGCAACTTAAAAAAAAAAAATCTCTTGCAGCAGAGATCAGAGTTTAAGTGATACACAACACTGAAAACTTACAAAACCATAGATGGACTCTTTTCCCCAATCCCAAGAGGAGAGAGAGAGAGACTGCTGAAGCAGGTAAACCTTTATTTGCCTATCACAAAGTGTAATATGGTAATTGAAATAGGAGTTTTGCCTTCTAGCCATAGTCAGGGTTCAAGACGTGAGTCAGCCCTTAAAAAGGGATAGGTGTTTGTTGTTTTCAAAAGTTTCGCTGAAGCAGTGAATACAGATGGTAACCTACGAGCGGTACTGATTTTGCAAATAAAGGTGGCCACACCGCATAGGACTACCAGCTGTGAATGGAGTATATGCAGAAAAGTGTGAAAATTGATGTAAGTCTGTGCTGAAGCAGGGGAATTTTTAGCAAACAAATGCTGAGTGTAAAATTGCCCTGCAGGGGATAAAGGGATTGCTGAACTGTGTAAAAGGTATTCCAAAGCCAATTGCTGAGTGTTGAGTTACCCTGCCGGGAGTGAAAGAAATATTCCACTGCAAAGAATGTTTTTTTTCTGCAAGTAAAAAAGTTTGCTTATGTATCTTGGGAGCAAAACAGACACCCAAAGTGTGGAGTGGGAATGCTATAATACCCAAAGATGAGACTGAAAATTACTGAACTGAAGCAGAAAACCACATTTTTGGTTGAAGCAGAGAGATTGGACATAGCAAGTAAATGGTGTAAAGCAAACAGAAGTTTTTACCTAGCAACTACACATTCAGCATACCTAATGAGAGATTATACCTAGCAAGTAAATGGTGTAAAGCAGGCCTGCACAACTCCAGTCCTCGAGGGCCGCACACAGGCCAGGTTTTCAGGATATCCCTATGTCAGCACAGCTGGCTCAATTAGTGGCTTAGTAATACTGAGCACTAATTGAGCCAGCTGTGCTGACGTAGGGATATCCTGAAAACCTGGCCTGTTTGCGGCCCTCGAGGACTGGAGTTGTGCAGGCCTGGTGTAAAGCAAATAGACTTGTTTTACCTAGCAACTGCACATCTTGTATACCTGATGAGAGAAAATGCATGCACAGTACTGCTGATATTGTAAAACTTATCCAAGAAAGAAAAATTCTACAGAGATGCCTGCGAGAGCTACGACCTCTACAAGCAAAATATGCCCACCTGTAGGACTACCACAATTGGGGGTTCTAGCAAATACAGTGGCAACAGCTGCAATAGCACCTCCTGAGGTCAGGAAGAAAATTACACCTGATAGCCTAAAAATGGAGGACAAGATGCAGCGTTCCTGTAATGAACCCTACCCCACGGAAGAGTGGCCCTTCCAGTCCAATAAAAAGGAAGACATCTCTTACAGGGAACCCGAACCGAGTCACACCCACAAAACACCCCAAGAATGGTGGGGGTGCCTGAACTCGGCACGAACCGAAAAGACCGCTCCCTTTGATGATGAATATGATCAGCAGGAGAAAGAGCGGGAGCAGTGGATCACCGAATATTTCCGTCCGCTATTACAGTTGCAAGAAAAGCCGGGTGGATCCAGTGACGCTGCTAAAATTTCAAATGAAGATGGAGACCCCAGTATCCCTGAAGGGACGGTGTCATCGAAATTAAAAAGGCGGAAAAAGAAAAAGAAAAGCGTTTCTTCACTTACCGTGGAAGGAACAGACACGTCCGCAGATCCTGTGGAGGAAAAGGGGGGCTGAGTTGCCCTGCAGCCTAGAGAAAATGGAGAATTTGTCACGCGGTTAACCGAATATCCAGAGGGCCCAAGGCAGAAGTCGTGTACCCCAAAGAAGTGTCTGTCCGGTGCCAACAGTGAGGAACCCTCAACCAACCATCCCAGGGAAGCGGAGCCGGAACCAGTGAGTTACGATCCCTTGACCAGCCCTGAAGATGCCCTGAAAAATGCCAGGCATGACTGTGATATGCTCCGTGAACAATTGAAACAAAAGGAAGATGGTTACACAGAGCTACAGAAAAATAACGTGAAGCTACAGGAATATGTGCTCGCAATGCACTATTTAGCCAGGACAGAATTGGACGATCTCAAGACTGAGCTAGATACTGCAAATGCTACTATTTTGCCATGGATGAAAAGCAGAGCCAATCTGATAAAATGGTGGCTACGCTAAAGCGGAAGTATGAGGAGGCACTGAAGCAGATGACAGTCTTCCAGCAAGAGGTTCACACTCTTCGCATAGAGCTGAATGCCTCACAACAGGAGGTCAACAGTGTCCGGATAGAGGTAGACGTATCTCAGAAAGAGGTTCAGTCACTCCGCAGAGCACTGGATGCCTCACATCATGAGACCAACAGCTGCCGCACAGACCTGGAAGTCTCCAGAAAGGAACTACACAGTCTCACTGAGGAGCTGGACATTTCTAAAGAAACGATTGTCAATCTTAATACAAATCTCCAAGTCTCCCAGAAGGAGCTTCAGACCCTCAACCTAGAGAAGGATGTCTCACGCCAGGAGACTGTCATTCTCAAAGCAGATGTGCGTAAATGGAAGGAGGACTGCAAAGAGGCCCTGAATAGTACAGAGACTGAAAAAGGAGAACATTTAAGATTACAAAGAAAAAAATTAAAACTCAAAGAAGAACATTTTCAGTTGACAGACGAAGTCAAGGAAAAGAATGAAAAGCTACACGAGCTTAAGGAAATAAATAGACTTTTGGAAGGTGAGAAGTTTGAAGCAGAGCACCGACTGCAGAACCAACTGCAAGGTCTGCGTACGCACCTCGAGAAGGCCGAGGAGAAGCAGCGAACTCTGCAGGAAGAAAATCTGCAGGCTGTTAAAGAAATTCAAGTGCTGCAGGAACGTCTGATGACCCAGTATGTCCCCGCAAAGCAGCATGAGAAACTGAAGGCTACCCTGAGTGTCACCAAAGCATCGCTAGAGGCCAAGCATAGAACCCAGGTGACCCGGCACAAAAGGGAGCACAAGAAGGTCCAGAAACTAAAACAAGTAACTGTGGCCCGAGCAAAGAAATTCATAGTGCTTCACAATGCAATAAAAATGTGGAAGCAAGCTCTGAGAAAGCAAAGTGTGCAGATAAATTCCCTGAGAAAAGACTTGCAAGACGCACTCATAAAACAGGGATCTCTCGCGGATGAGATTACAGTCCTACAAGAACAAGTATTGACCCTGACTAAGCGTCAGTATCCCACAGCCTCAAAAACCCATGAAGACAAGGGTACAGTGAGAGCTGGGAATACCGCTCATCTGAGAGACAAGGTTGCAAAATTTGAACCACCTAAACAAGCACTAGCAAAACCTTCAGCCACTCAACAGGCAACAAAAGAAGGTACACGTGCTGAATCAAAACCAGAAGAATCTTTAGCTGATGAAGCTGAAAAGATGGGACATTCTCTGGAAGTGGGTGTGGAATTGCAACTTAACCTCAAAGAGGCTGAACTAGCAACCCCATTGAGTGGGAAAAGGGCAGAGAGACAGCAGAGAGAGCGGAAAACTCAAAGGGCTGTTTTTAAATGCTCTGCAACTGCTGCCATACAGTATGCCTACAATAAGATGAGCACCCGACGCGAGGGAAATCTCATGACCACACACGTAGAAAAAAGACTATACTTAGAAAAAGTCCTCCTCGAGCGACTGAGGGGTGCTGATCTCAAGCACCCTCAGGAGGAGACACGAATAAACTGGAGAAAGGTCTCCAATCCCAGCAGGACTGAGGGTTCTCTTCCTCCATCCACTCTCATTCAAGTCACAGAGATATCTAGAATGAGAGTGGAAGGATGGGCTTTGGCCGTGGCAAGCCCGAGCTTCCCACAAACAGGGGAGGTATGTAACAGGGGAGTTATCTCTGTTCAAGTAATGTGCCTCTAATCCAGCAGTGTGGTGGTTAACTGCTGGTAGTCAATTAACAAACACCACCTGCCTGATTAGATTGCTTACAAAAGCCTGTCTTTTGAGACAGGAAGAGAGATTCCTTTGCTTATACCTGAGCTGAACTTGGAGACAGAGCAGAGATTGTCTTTGACTCTCACAACTTGTCTTGAGTCCTGCCAGAAGACACAGCATAGCTGCTTTCAAAACACAGGGAAAACTTCTAAACCTGAATGCTGACACACCCTGAGGAAAAGGGAGCTGAACCAGGGGCAGAGAAGATTTTCCCTACAAACCACAAGGAACAGATAAGACTTTCATTTATGAGATTTCTTTTATCTGCTTATTTCATGCTATATGTTTTGGGGCTGGGAGACATGCTTATCTAAGGGAGTTGTGAACTACATAGTATTTCACTCGAAATACTCCCAAGTGAATAGAAGCTTTGTTTACCCCTTGTTTGGATGGTTTCCTGATGTTAAGGAAACAGGCGCAATAAACAAGCCTTATTTAATTTCACAATAATGAGTCTCCCTTGCATACCTCTGTGAGCGTCCGCCCACAGTCTCATTGTCGTTTATAATAAAAATGCATTATTTGGAGCAATAAGAAGTAATACTATAATACCAAATACAAAAAACATCAATATAACTATTGCTTAAACCACTTTTTGCCCTGCGCCCCCTGCCTGCTCTCCCCCACAGCTTGCGCCCCCTTTTACCTAGTCTTAAGCGTCAAATGACTTTGTAGGGTCATGTGACGTCACGTGACCCCACAGCATCATTTGACGCCGCGTTGTCAAGGCGATGCATCACACAAGCCGACTGAGTCACAGTAAGGGAAGTTACAGAGGCCTTGCGCGGTCCCCCAGCATATAATTTAAATGCCTTGGGGATGAGCGTCAATCTTGCACCCCCCCAGTTTGTGCACCGATGGCTTAAATAGTGCAGAATTCGGTCCCCACCTTGCACCCCACAAAGATCTGTACCGATACTAAAGCTCTCTAAATGTATAATGGCATAAAGTGAGTTCTCTCTAGCCGTACCAGAGGATCTTTTGAGTAAAAATGCAAAATAAGAAAGAGAGGGGAAAAAAAACATTGCATTTTACTATTGACCACCGGACTAGGCTGAAGCTGGCAGCCATAGTGTTCCCCTTGGAAAGTATTCTTGTCTGGAAGTTTAAAAAGATAAATACAATGAAAAACCAGGGGGACGTCGAATTTAGGTAAAAACAAAAATGTGCCCGTGGAGGTCATTACTCCTTCACATTGCAACACAGACCCCTTTTCAGCAGTGTGGAACAGCTTGTGAGGCAGCATGACATTGTTTGAAATAAAATACTGAAATTATTGTTAAAGGATGGATTAGTTGGGTTTCAAATAATTGTAGAAAAATGAAATAAGATTTGGAAATTTGCTCACAAGATCAATGTGGAGTCTAAGTTTATTAAAACAGAATACCATTTATATACTTTTTGTATGATATACACAAATGTACAATTATGGATTTGGGTATCAGCTACTCAGGGGTAACTACACTACTGCAAAACCCTGCAATACAGGCGGGTCAAAGAGAGGGGGTGGGGGCGGACAGCACTGTAAGTTGGGCTGCTGGACCTTTGTTTGCTGTGGGGCCCTCATGTCATGCCCTCTTCCCCTCCGCCCTGTCTGTGTACCCATGTCCTGGTGAGCACCAGAAGTTGGGCCTGCCCAGAAATCGGCCTCAACTTCTGGATCCACCTGTATGGCCCCAGCTTCCCACTAACACAGGACACAAGGCCTCGCACTCATCCCAGATTGCCCACAAGGCAAGGTAAGAGGGTTGTGGGGTGGTTGAATGAAAGGAAAGGGAAGCGGGATTGAGAGTGAGCATAAGGGGGCATTGAGTGTGAGAGTTAGAGAGGAGGGGGGAGAGTGAGAGAGTAAGGGGGAAGAGTGAATGAGTTAGAGAGGTGGGGATAAGCGGGAGAAATAGAGAAGAGAGGGGAGAGTGAGAGAGAGAGGAGAGGGGAGACAGAGTTAGAGAGGAGGGGGAGGGAGTTACAGAGGAGGGGAGAGTTAAAGAGAAGGGGAGATTTAGAAGAGCAGAGAGAGTTAGAGAGGAGGGAGATTTGGAGAGGAGGGGAGAAGAGAGTGAGATGGAGGCATTTAAAAAAAATTGTAGTTACACCACTGCAGCTACTGTATTACAAACCCAATTGCAGATGTAGCCAGGTCACCTGATGGCTAATATTCCACCCTTGGGCTGGCAGTAAACCTTAGTACAATCAGGTTGCCAGTAGTTGATATGGGGTTTTCCCCCTCCGAAAAGCTGCACTTGAGTGACAGCGGGAGGCAGCGACATCAGGCCTGGGCATGACCAATCATGAGCCAGACTTGGTGCCTTCCTCCTGGCAGTACTTAAAGGCAGGACCACCCTAAATTTGTAGGTTGTCCTTCCACACTGAGGAAGACAGGTCACACTGTGGAAATGCTGAGATTGGGCCTTCTCCAGTCCTCTTCCTTCGTGGGAGAGTGAGTGTCAGCCCCAGAAGCCTGGTCCTGTGTCCCCACTACTACCGGCGGATGACTCAGACCTCCTGTTATCAACAGGTATCATGCACCACACGACCAGTAATGGCCACATCTCCCACTGGGTGGGGGAAACACAGCTACATAGAGATTAGTGAATGCCACAAAAATTATTTTCTGTATTTTCAAATGTTCGCAGAAATTGCCAGTTCTCACAAAAACGCCCCTAATTGTTATTTTTTTTAAACACACACAATCCCAGCAAGTTTTAACCCCACTACATCATATCATATATATTTGTGTCAAAAGGAGTGCTACTTGGTGTAACCAAATGTATACAACAAAAGACAAAAAATACCCAATGCTACATTCAATACCAAAAAAATTATATAGTTAAATACTTAAACTTAACTGTCTGTCCTCTCATACTGTAAGTAAGAGTCATTTAATTAAACTCTTTGGCCAAAGCGTTAGAAGCCTGCAGCCACGTCACGGCATGACCAGTCTGCAGGTCCTAACACTACCTGCGAAAATTAACTATTAATTGAAAAATTACATCAATCAAAAGTTAATTCATATTCTACAACTTTGAGGGGGGAGGGAGAATAAAAACTACAGGGCACCGTTTTAGCCGCAAAGAAAGCACAGCAACTATCGTTTGTGTGGCATAATTTGACAATTTTGCTTCTTGAAAGTTCAAAATATTTAGAGATTTTAAATTGTTATGAAAATTCCTGAGAGAAAATAAATAAAAACATTTCTACACATTCATGACTTAATGACACAAAGTTACTGTAGGTCAGTTTATGATGGGAAAGTGATTGTAGATAGCAGGCTTATTAAAAGTGTTGCATACAATTGCGTTTAACACACAGAATTCCTGAAAGTTATTGCTTAATCAAAGAAAACAGGACAGATGAACATAAAAAGTCTTAGAACACTATTGATGTGGTGCTTGCTTCTTCAATAATGAGTTCAAGAGATATTGTGTTGCAAAGGATACTGCAACAAAGGGGGAAGAATAGCACACACAGAAACTAACTAGTGTAATACCCTTCAATACAATGATAAAATTAAAGTCAAGTTGCAATTATCAGATAGATTCTTGATTAACAGCATATAGAGACAAAAACTGAGTCCCCAGCAGGGTTGTGACACGCGATGATGTCCCCGATCTCCTAGGCACTCAGGCGTCCTGCTCCACGCAGTCTGTTATCTTGGTGGTGTCAGCGGATGAACGTTACCGCAGCTGATACTCCTCTGGGTTACTCTGCTGTCTAGCTCAATGCGTTTCGCGAGTTTAACCTTGCCTCGTCAGGAGCAACGGATATGGAACCACACATGGAGGGTTTAAATAGCTCATTTGTAACTGCTTAAGAGGTGGAAAGGAACTTGTCAACGGAGGAGGGTGTGTTAAAAGTAGCAAAGGCATAAATAGCACAATTAACATGAATAGGTAATTGCCTGTATGTGTATAAAGGTATAAAGGCATGTAAGTTAGACCAAGAGTTGATATAAATAATGCATACATAGTACCTTTTCCCACGCCCTGAGAACTCCGCGACAAGCTCTCAGTGATGATCCTTATAGCGCAGCGCCTCCAGCCGGTGAGGATCCTCGTGCAGCCAGGATGGTCCTTAGTGGCAACTCAAATAATGTTCCATTGACACAGGCCACAACAGATGTATACAACAGTATCTTTATTGGCATAATTCTGGTTACAGCAAAGATGTTCCCTGGAGCAGACCCACTGGGCTTGAGGCCCTGCAAGCCCATCCTCAGCTCCCCTACCCCCTGATGGGGTAAGAAGTAAACGCATCCACTCCCGTGAGGGAGGGAATGAACCTCCTGACTTCTGGGAGAGTGTCAGCTTATATACCCCAAGGGAGGGGCTTGTAACTGTCCCCCATAATAAGGCAGGTACGATACTGACAGGCATCACATCTTGGGCATGTGACCCAGCCAGTATCCTCCCCAGGGATGACACTCTCTGGTTCTTGTTAGGCCAGCCCCTGGATACAGCAATAGTGTATTCAGGCTGCAACAACAAGCTAGGCCTCCATGAGAGAGCTTATCCCCCACGGTGCCTGTGTCTAACAGGACTTGTACTGTTAGGGCCACAAAACAGATGATAGCCAGGGGACTAGGCTACACATAAAAGAACAAAATGACAAATATCCTTACATATTTATAAAAACAAGACAAGTGGATAGTGAAAAGGCACTGGGCTGGATAGGAACTGGAATAAGAAATATATAACAATAGTAAAGAACCAAAAGAATATGTACCAAAATTGGCACAATGATTAAAGATCAAGAAATACTCAAACTTACAATATAAATATATATATATATAGCAAAAGTGTTCAATGTTGTGTTTCAGCTACAAAGGACACCACCATACTGTATTATCATGTATAAAACAAAATGGTGGTAGAATGGAGAATACTCTTGTCCAAATGAGTGATGTTGTCTTGCAATAAAATACCTGTAAGAGGGTTTATCATTAATATTTTCAAATATATCCGGAGTTAAAACAAGGAACTTGAGAGTTAAATTTTCTCCCCAAAAACAATGGGTCCATCCACTATTATTCACCAGGAGGAACAGAAAGAGATCTTGATAGTAAAGGCAATTTAAAAAAAAAGTACTATCCTTGGAGACTCAAATGGCAGGTACAGTAGATACTTTAAAGAAGATTCAACATCTTTTATAAAGGAAAAGTGTGCAGATGTTTGTCAAACAAGTTAAGATAGGCAGTGAATTGATCCAGGAGAATTGTGATTGCCCTTTACTGGAGCCTGGAAGGACTTGTGAGACATAATTGAGAAATATTTTACTGGGGGTTTTGTGCGCCTTCCTCTGAATCAATATACATTTACAGTATGAGTATTATATTCAGCTAGAATATAGCGAAGGTTGAACACGAAGGTTATACTGTTTCTTTTCTTCTTTTTTTTTACCTTGACTGCTATGTACTGCACCTCAGGTATTTTAGATATAATTGTGATAGCTGATGATATTTTCTGGCCTTGCTATGACCATTGAGGGGATCTTCATTATTATATTAAGCCATACTTATCAAGCAGTGCTATGTCATAAGACAATGTATGGCCCATTCACTTGTATAGGCAATAACTTGTCTAAGGGCCCTAGAAGGTGTCTTATGGCAAATTAGGCTGCGGTCCCAGTGACTGCCACAGGGCGTTTAAGCATCGCCCCTCAATGGGGCTGGGCCCAGTACTCACCTTCCCGATGAAGGTGCAGCCGCGCCGGACTGGCAGTTTTTAAAAACTCAATGATATTGAGTGTAGAACTTGCGACGGAGGCGTAGCCACGCCCCCGCCGGCTGTTCACCCATTGAGGGTGAACCAGCCACGTGATGTCATGGCCACGCCCCCGCAAACTCCCGACCACGCCCCCTCCCGTCGCAATCTCCCTCTCTCCCCTCAGACCGCAGATCACGGTTAGCGCTTTGCACACGCCGCCCTCAAACCCCCCCCTCCCCGCTGGGCGCGCGTGTCACAATGATGACTGAGACCGCAGCCTTCCAGTTTAGTAATTATAACACATTATGTTTCTACCATAACTGAAGAACTCATAGATGCAAATAGATAATACAAAAAGTAAAAAAGAGAATATTCCGTTCTAACAATTTCATTTTTAAATTATGTTTCTAGTCCAAATTTCCTTATTTTATTAATTATGAGATGGATTGCAGTGCTCAGCATGTAAATATTTGTATGTAAATGGAGATCACGTGAAATCCTGTCTCTCTCTTAAATGATTTATTTTCTATATGATTTAGCCATCACATTGTGCTTGTAATAAAATAAATCATAATTTTTGTTTGCTATGCCTATTTTATATTTTTAGATACAGTTAAATTCATGTTTTAATAGATCCAAGTATGTTACTGGATGACGTGAAATGACAACATTTCCCATCTGCTTTTTAACTGTTACAAATTACCTGTTCACTGATATTTTTTATATTAATATGTTGTTACTGTTTAGTTATTAAATAAAAAAAAGTCAGTAGCGTTCTATTTGAAAATAGGTTTTAACGGTGCAGATCTCTGAAATGATTGAAATGTCCTATTGATGGATCACCTCCACAATATTTATCGTAGTCTTGTTTGTCCCACTTAAATTTGCTATTTCTTCAAGATAATTGATTTTCAACTTTATCAATACTGATGTGCAACTTCTTATCCAATTCCTAAAAACCCTCTACATCAGTAGAGTGATATAGTTTTATTGCAAAACTTCAATCTGACTTTCCTTGTAATCTGTTTTTTCATTGTGCTTTTCTGGTAGAATCGAGGAACAATCACTTAAGCTACAAAAACAGAGTGGGATCAATTCTTGATTATTTAGATCACAGGTAGGTAACTTGTTTATCCTTAAGCCCTGTAGTATACAGTACATTTTTTTCTAATTCTCAAAACTGGATATGTCCCTCCATGCTCTTGCTTCATAAATAATATTATCTAATTGCAAAGAATATTAGATCTATTATCATCACAGAATGTCACCAGATGAATCAAATAAAACATTCAATTACTCTCTATTGGCTATCTGTGTGGTGCTATATTCTTAAATAGTGTAAAATAGTACAGCTAGCACACTTACTAAATTCTACTGACCAGGCAACCCTGGTCAGCCCATATTTGTAAAGTACATTTCTTCTAAGTATTTGTGCTTGTGCTAGTATGCGTCTGTGTGCATTTGGAATATTAGTCTATAAAGAAATGCGTGAAGCAGAGAGAATAAAGGGGAAGAAAAGAAAAAGAGTGCAGAAGAGACGGGTAAAACATATAAAACAGGCCAGTGCAGAGCATAGAAATGGGAACATTTATATAAAGAGATTGGAGCACCTAAATAGTGGCATAAAACCTTAATTATAATTAGATATCTACAAATAAATGCAGCAGGATACATACGCACAAAAAAGATAAATGTGTGAAACCATTTTTTGATTTAACAGTAATCAGATTTAACATGTTAACCAGTATGTATGATGTATCCAGCCACAAAAGAAGGATACTAAATTACCTGAGCAGCTTACACATTCCAGAACCATTAAGTAAAATTATCACCTGTACTGTATTACTTTTCCCGTGTGTAATCAAGGCTTCTTCATTTTCACAGCGAGCCCCATATTTTTTTACATTATCTGTTTTCTTAACGTTCCTGTCAATTGTAGAGCTTACAACACAGCATCTTAATGCACATTTGTGAACCTTGGTATATAAATCCCTATGTATCGTGTTGTAAAAACACTGAAGAATTTACAGGTGTTGCCAACATTATTGCTACCTGTGGCACGCTACAGCAGGACATACACAAAGCTCCAGCAGAAGAAGCAGCCATTGTTTTGAATCAACCGAACTCAAGAAGGGGGCAGGGCTATAGCGCCATATCAGCCATGGGAGCAACTCATGGGTTGCAATAACGATGGCTACATCTGTATTTTGTCTCCCTTGTGTCCATGAGCAATTCTCTGTGACGTTATATGAAGTATTAGTATAAGTTAGGGAGAGAGTTACTTTATGCATTATCATAATGAGTAACATTATTATTAACGAACAAATAGCTGAACAAACTCGCTCAAACTGTAATGGGTAAAAGAGAAAATGGTGCTACCTAGGATTGAGCTTCCTGGAAGCCGGGTAAATGAAACATGTGGAGGTAGAGAGAAAAATTATATTGGTAGGTGCACTCCTATGTAAATAGTGTAAATCTATTGATTACAGATTTAACTCAGTAAATTAACTTGAGATTGGCTCACCAGGCTCCTATGGTAACTTATGGACGGTATAGATTGACCTCGCCCAGGCTCCCCTCCTTAGAAACTCCACAGGTAACACAATCCCCTTGCAGCTGTTTGTTAGGAGCACTCCATATAACTCTTATGAGAGAGCTCCCTAGGGAGGTCTCTCAGCAACGAAATAGAGAAATAAAACAAATTAGCGCACTGGGAATCATTATCAAAAATATATTTATTTTTTTTAAATAAAATTTGGTAAAATCCTGGATAACATAGCTTTTTGTGTACTAAGTCCACTGTCTCTTATATTCATTTCTGCCACATATACTCTGTAGCAATGAAATTAGATCTGTCAGAATTGTCAAACCTCAACAGTCCCTATTTAATCTGTGTCATATGAAAGAAACTTGATTAACAAGATAATTCAATACTTGGGAAGGTTCACCGTTTGGGAGCTCAATACATATACCTCCCAGCATTTTGAAATTGACTGTGAATGAACAAGGTTCCGTCATAATTCTGGGGGGCGGGAGGGGGGGGGGGAAGAGAACACAGACGTTGAAATCAATTGTTATTCAATTGCATGTGAATAGAGAATTTAAGACAGACTTTCTTGGCTGTGAAGCCATATGGCTGTGACCCATCTTACGTGTCCCAGTTAAAGTGTGTGGCAGAGTTAATTTGGGAGTTAAAATTGGAGGTGAAGATTGGAGGAAGATCGGGACTCTGCACAACAACTTTGCAACTGCGAGAACTTAACATTCGAAAATCTGTGATTCTTTGTACTCTTCCTATCCTCCAATAACTTGGAATCTCTCCTCCTGCATCTCACTATGCCCTCCCTATTGCTTTTTCTGTTTACTGTTTCCTCACTCCTTGGTGAACGTCTCTGTTCTCGCCAACTTCCCCACTGCACCATTATTTATACACCTCTCTCCCAACAACTTCTTTACCCTCAATAAAAAACACCCCCACAAGTCCTCTATTCACACCCTCATCTACTCCTTCCTGCTGCTGGGGATCTGCCTGAAGCCAGACATACACACCTGATTTCACCCATGCCTCCCTGCCATCTCTTCCCCTGTAAAGTGTGTTAACCCTTAACTTATTTGACTAACCTTAAAACGTGCCCCACAAATCAAGCATCCCAATAGTCTGCACTCATGGTTACTATCCCACACTCAGTTACTCCTACCACTCATTGTGACCAAGCACTGCCATCAACAGTACTTATTCCCTCACCTACTGTCTCTGTAAGTTCCCCATCAAACCTCTTAGATTGTAAGCTCTTTGGGGCAGGCATTTACTTTCCTATTGTCTGATTTTGCTGCACTTATTGTATTATTATAATTCCCTGTACTGTATTCTTTGTGAAGCGCTGAGTACACTTTTGGCTCTATATAAATCAAGACATACAATACAATATAATTGTTGAATACATTTAAATTACTGGAAATATAAATAGTAGGCCAGTTATTAATAATTAATAATTGTTTGTTCTTGTATAGCGCTGCTAGTTTTACGTAGCGCTTTTCAGAGACTTTTGCCGACAGTCCCTGCCCTGTGGAGCTTACAATTTATGATTTAGGTGACAGAGGCACAGAGAGATTAAGTGACTTGCCCAAGGTCACAAGGAGCCGACACCCGGAATTGGACCAGGTTCCCCTGCTTCAAACTCAGTGCCAGTCAGTGTCTTTACTCAATTAGCCGCTCCCTCTCCCTGAGATGAGAATTTAATGATTCGAATGTTGTATTTACATAGAAATCTAATTTCTTATTGTAACTTATTGTAACTATTGTACCTTATGGGACTTTAAAAATGGAGAGGTGTAAGTTACTGTATATGAAATCATGTTGAGGTCTAATGCTAGAAAAATTCACATGCATGTTCCTAAAGGACACCGACTAACTGCAGTTTTTTTTGTAATTGTTTCAAATGGTGTCATTGATTAATAATTATATGCTGCAGTTTGAAAACAGCAATTCATATTCACTGGGCCATCTCTCAAAATACCCAGTCACATTTCTATGGTGATATACTGGTCCGATGCCTGCTGATTTCTGTCTGCAGCATCATAGGATTTGTTTCTCTAGTATCCATCCCGTTTCTTTATTTGACATCATTTCTGATTTAAATATTAGAACAGGACACTGGTCCACTTCATCCAATGATCATGTGTTGTGTCTATTTTCTCCTTTGTTTTCCCTATACACTGTATAGCATACTAATCATATAGAGAATAATGTCCCAGTACTCTCTGTCTCTACTAGAAGAATTATAACCAGGAAATAAGTCAAAATGAAAATAGGTCAATCGAATATATATATATAACAAAACAAAAAGAAGCGCCAGTTCCGTATATGAAATGGTAAATATATTTTAATGTTAATGTTAAGATAACCAGAGTAGTCCCAAAGACTAATGCTAAACTGGTGTGATTAAAAGCAATCAATATGCAATCAAATAGATCAGCAGCGAAAGCAAGTGACAGATAGAGCAAGGAGGCCAAAAAAAGGGGGAGGAAAAGCACTGATGAAGATATTGGTTAATGGCAGTCCAAATAGCAACCAACAGCCGGAAGATAATAGTCACCAATGGAGTGTAATACATCTCAGATGTAAAATCGGTGCAATGTTTACAGACCTAGTGGAGCACGGAATGGTTCTCCTCAACGTGCGGTCTGATTCCGCTGTGATGTAATGTTCAAGGGAACAAAATTGTCCTATAGCATACCAGACTGACCATATACCATACCTCATAAGGAGGTGATAACTACCTCCTTATTAGACTCCGCTCTGGGGCCGAGTATGCGTCTCCAGCATATGCTTGTATCTCCGGATCAGAGCAGTGATTCGTGTTATTTTCCCCGTCGTGTCAGACCTCACTTGGGCACCAGATGCGTGTATCCAACGCTTCCCTCTGTACCCGGATGTAGCGCATCAATCTGTATTTAATTCCTCCGAGTGTGTACCGCGTCACTGCGTAGCTGCGTAATGACGTCACGTTCCAACGCGTTTCATTACAGGAGTGACTTTCTCAAGTATGAAATTGGAGCAGCCGAACTGACTTCTCATAGCTGCAGTAATTGCCTCTCATAGCAGTAACAGCTGCTAACAATCTCAATCGTGGCTGACATATATATATATAAAACAATTCGACACTTAATGAAACTTAGATAAATATGATGAAATCAACATACATAAACACCAAACCCTCCAACTGTTCCATCAAACAAAAAATGTAAAAAAATCCGTATTAAAAAATTATTTTAAAAAAGAAGTTAAAACATTAAATCAGCTTTTAAATAACAAGCTCATAAATTATATATTTAAGACAAAATTAATTAAATTCAATGGAAAAGAGGGATTGTAGTGAAGGCCGGCTTAAAGCAGTTGATGAGAATTGTATGTCCAAATAGTTAATAATAATAAACGACTGATAATTAATAAGTAAACAACAAGTGAACACGCATCAGTATAACTGGTGAACAGGTGCAGATAGATGCACATTTAATGAGAAACAGCAGAAACCATAAGAAGTATAAATATATTAATATAGATCAAACAATTGTTCATGTATGTATGTATACAAATGTATACTCTATGCACAAGTATATATCAATCATAAATATTAATATATATATATAGATAACTTGTGTGCAATGCACAATAGTGCACATACAAAAAACCTGCATAGTACTAATTAGAGATCTGGAGAAGGAGCAGGTCAATGAATATAACTAGGATGGGAAATGGGGGGGAGAGAACAGAAGTACATTGGAGGGGGGGTGCAGAAGATGTTAAACAAGAATACTTGTATTGATGCATTCGTTGAGACCCCTTGGAACTAGAGTTCCCAATGAATAGATTCAAAAAGACTGACGAATGCAAAGAGTCTTGAACATGTCACCCCCCAGTTTGAGATTAGAAACCTGCTCTGTGCCAGCTATTCTTGGACTCGTAGGGTCCCTGGAATGAACCGCAGAGAAATGTCTAGGAACACTATGATTATGGACACCTTTGATGATAGCCCTACGATGTTCCAAGAATCTGACGCATAGAGAGCGTTTTGTTCGTCCGTTACTTCTATTTGTTTTGTTTATAATATTGGTCAAGCATTACCAATTAGAAGCTTACCTAGTCCGTATAGACTGTTCTTATGCTAACACCAGTATTTCATCTATCAATTATTTAAATTTTCTATTACAACATTTATAGTATATTCACTCATTTGATTTTAAATATATATCAACACTCACGATACATTTTATTGCACATTATATCACTTATTTATCAATTACTAGCGCTACTATTTGTTTTTGTGTTATATATATATATATATATATTATATATATATATATATATATATATATATATATATACAGTGTTCGACAAATCACCCAAAAATCTACTCGCCCAACCAAAAAATCTTCTCGCCACCTAGTCCCGCCCCCAACCCCACCCCTAGTCCCGCCCCCAACCCCGCTTTAAAATTAAATATATAAATAAAATACATTTAATAAATTCCTAGCCAGAACAACATTCGTTTTTGACATAAATGTCCTTATTGTATTACATTATACTACAATTAGTCCTTGTTACGCGTGTGTGTGTGTGTGTGTGTGTGTGTGTGTGTGTGTGTGTGTGTGTGTGTGTGTGTGTGTGTGTGTGTGTGTGTGTGTGTGTGTGTGTGTGTGTGTGTGTGTGTGTGTGTGTGTGTGTGTGTGTGTGTGTGTGTGTGTGTAAATGTCGATCTAGAAATAAAAGCCAGGTGTGAATGACTAGTTTCCTGAACACCTTAACCAGTGTCTGGACGTCCCCGCTTCACAATATCTAAAGCAGCAATCCCACCTGGGATCTTACCTGATCCGCAGTTCTTCAATGTCCAGGTACCCTCATTCCCGCAATGTTAGGTGTTCCCTACCTGTCTTCTGGGTTAGGGGGGGTTCCGATGTCTTCTGTGTGAAGCTTGAGTCAGATCTAGAAGAAAGCAGTATAGGTTATTTTGGTGTAGTATAGGGCAGTAAAGATATATAGGGTAAATAAGAGATCCAGAAACAGAGTGTGAGACAGACACAGGGAGAGGGTGAGAGAGAGTGGGGGGGTTTGAGAGAGATAGGGGATGTGAGAGAGAGAGAGAGAGAGAGAGAGAGAGAGAGAGAGAGAGATGGTGTGAGAGAGAGAGGGGGTGTGAGAGAGGGGGTGTGAGAGAGAGGGTGGGTGTGAGAGAGAGAGGGTATGAGAGAGAGAGGGTGTGAGGGAGAGAGAGAGGGTGTGGGGGAGAGAGTGTCAGGGTTCTGCTCGCCACAAACCAGGGTCGGACCGCGAGGCTGAGGTGGGGTTGTAAAAGCACCGACCTGAGACCGCGCAGACTGATCCGGATTGCGCAGTTCGTTGTCGTACATCGCAGGATCAGGATATGAGAAGACAGCGTCGTCGTTGTACAAGCCAGGGTCAGGGCTGGAGATATCAGGATAAACATTGTTCAAGCAAGAGTTTGGCAACATGTAGTCAGGAGAGCCCCGCTTCAGCTTAGGAGCGCGGGGTTGGGCTCTGCGCGAGCGACGGCCATGGCCCATGGTGCTGGTCACAGGAGATGGTAAGCAGACATGCGTAGCACACCGCTTTGCTGCACGGGTGGACCAGTGCTACAGCGCAAGAGTCCTGAGCGGCCTGGGGAATCCTCTGTAACAGCGCAGGAACCAGGACACGACCTCTCTAGATTAGGGAAAGAGTAGGCCCCAGGAACCAGGAATCTATAGCAAGACAGGGAAACCACCGCTGCAGTGCAGGAATCCAAGAAGCTGAAGGACGCAGGGACGAAACCTCCGCTTCAGTGCAGGAATCCAGGAGGCTGAAGGACGCAGGGACGCAACCTCTGCTTCAGCACAGGAGAACAGGAAGCTGAAGGACGCAGGACGGAACCTCCGTATCAGCATAGGAGAACAAGCGGGCTTGAAGGGAGCTGAAGGACGCAGGGCGGAACCTGGTATCAGCATAGGAGAACAAGCGGCTTGAAGGAAGCTGAAGGACGCAGGGCGGAACCTGGTATCAGCATAGGAGAACAAGCGGCTTGAAGGAAGCTGAAGGACGCAGGGCGGAACCTGGTATCAGCATAGGAGATCAAGCGAGGGCTTGTGGCAAAACAGTAGTGACATCCAGTTAGGACTATGCTCGGCAGGGAGCATTATGGGAAGACAGTACTTAAAGGCCAGCGGGCCAATCCCCGGAGGGGGGTGTGAAGGTACTGCTCCAATGAGTGAATGCAAGTCTAGGTTGCAGTGATAGGCTGCACAGCTGCAATAGATACCAGAGGGAGTGTGTATTGTTTTGGTGAGTGAATCCAGGCTGCAGAAAACATCAGGAGAGGTGCTCCAAGACTGCACATGTCTGCAAGGTAAGGCAACCAGTAAACTGCAGAGCGGATTCCTTACAGTACCCCCCCCTTCACGCGAGACCTCCGGGCGAACATGAGCACACCTAGAGTTGGGGGACCGGGAATTGTTGCTGAACCGTCTAGGATTGGGGTTAGAGTCATGGTCCAGAGACTCGTGGTTAGTCCTTAGTGTACCCCCACCCCCCGGTGAGAACTGCGGCCAGACAGGACCATCCATGGGTCTTGGGGACATTGAGTTGTTCCTAAAATTCTTTAGGTGGAAAGGGCATCCGTAAAGGAGCAGTTCTTTGGTGAGTACAGTTCTAGGATATGAGATTAATGGAAGAAACATCTTTGGTACATGGCTCGCCTCGCAAAATGTCTTGGAAATCCAGGGCTGTGAAGAACCAGAGAGTTCCAGAGCAGAAACGGCAGAAGAACCCCCACTGAAAGCCCAGTCTTTAATAAAGGAACCGGAATCTAGGATCAGCGGCCCTGATAGTTGATCGAATACACCAGGAGGAACTTTGTAACAGAAAAAGTCTTGGCTGACCACTGCATGTTGGAATTTGCGAGGAATTTTTCCTCTAGAAGGCTCCCAGGTAATGGTTAGTAAGGGTATAGGTTGGTTGGAAGCATCTCCCGGTATTGGTATGGAAGGTGACAAGGCAAGCAGTAAACCAGGCATAGGGACCGAAATCTTGGGATACGTACAGAGTATTTCCAACTGAGAGGAAATAACAGGGGCAACCGAAAATTCCGAGGGACAAAACCATGGTTTAGCAGGAGCAGAGAAGCAAACAACAGTAGAGCTCTCCAATACTGGGAAATCTTCATTGGGAGATAATATTGTCAGTGAATCAGGAATAGTCCTTGGGATCTTCAAATCAGTAGCTTGAGAAAAAGGCAGAGCCAGGGTAGTGGTGGGAGGGAAGCTAACATCAGAAGCTGAAGTCTGTACCTCAGTGACAGGGCCCTGAGAATCAACAAGCAGCAAGTATGAACTATGAAAACTCTTAATGACAGGCACCTTAGGAGTACAAGGAGTCTTTTCCGAAACTGCAATGGCCCTAACCACAGGGGTACCTAACCTGACAAAAACATGAATTGGTGTGTTTTCTAGTGCAAAATCTCTGATCACAGGACTCCTAACCGATAGTGAGGGTGTCTGGGTTTGATTAGAGAAAAAATCAGATGTATTGATAAGTGACTTAGAAACAATTACTGAGGTTCTAGATTTGCTGGACATGTGAGAAAAAATACCCTTTAAGACAGGAGTTTTCATTTCTTCCCAGAGTAACCCCATGTTTGCTGGGGCATATTTAGACACAGTACTGAGGGACTGGGTTTCAGCAAAGGCAGGACAGCTAAATAGCTCAGATTTAAACCCCAGGACTTGTAATATATGCATGGTGACCTCAGACAGTACTAAGTAAGTGACCACAGATATGCTGATCCCTGGAGAATTAGCCTGGACAGAGAAATCAGGGGGACCCCCAATCAGGATACACCTTGTAGGAAGAGCTTCAGAATCAGAAGGAGAATCATTACCTCTCAGAGTCTCAAAACTAGTAAGACACAATTCAGCGAAAAGGGAAACAGTGTGCAAGCTTTTTACTAATCTATATGAAAAAGCGTCACTTTTGGGAGAAAACCGTGCGTCAGCAAACATTCCTGGGAACATAATATGAACCCCAGGAGTGACATACAGACTACTGTATGCTTTTAACCCTAAGCTTAAAGAGGAGGAGAACTCAGACAGTACACGGGGGTGAATCATAACTGTACTGGTCTCTGAAGTAGGTATTTGGTAAGGAATGTCTGGGAAACCAGAAATTACTGCAGACTCCATAATGTGGGAACTATGCGCTGAAGCAGGGATCACCGCTATGTGGGCGACAGGCTGGTTCAGCGAAACACCCGGGAGAAGGAACTCTGCGAGCAAGCTTAGGGAAAAACCTGACTCCTGAATACATTTATCAGGAACCAGAACTTTAGCCGAAGTCTCCGGAGACGAAACTGCGGAAACTTGAGCTGAAGCAGGGGATTATAGCAAAGAATATCTAGGGACTCCGTACGGTTATGGGAATCCCTCAATGCAACCTCTGCTGTCTGACTTGTGGACTCATTCTCTGAGGCTAAAACGAAGGCATTAACTTGGAGGCAGCAAGAATTTACAGGGGTTAATGCAGACAATGCCTGAGAGTAAAACATAGGTAATCTTCTCTCTGTATTAGGACAGACTAGGAATCTCTCCTCTGAAGCTAGGGGCGTGACCATGGCTGACAGAGAACAGGGATTTACCAAAGGAAACTCAGAGAGCTGCCCCACAGAGGTTAATACAGAAATAACCCTGGGAACAGAACTTAGGGATTCTTTCTCTGACGGGGAAAGCGCACAGGACTGCCTAGCAGAGTTAAAAGCTGGAAAACCCTGAAGAGCTGGAGTGACAGATTCGGAGTTAGAAATAGGGGAACAAAGGGACTTATTCTCTGATAGTAGAACCTTAGTGCTGGGTAGAGCAACATATGTATTCTCCAGGGGGACCTCACAGGACTGATCGGCAGGGGTTAACGAAAACATATCATTGGTGTCAGGGAACCCGGCCATACACTCAGGGCAAGGATCCGTGGTAAACCAGGGATACAGCCAAGCGGCAGCGAAGCTGGCGAGGGGAGGATCCTGTTCCTTTATGCAAATGTCCAATGTCATGGAAAGGATATGGAGTGGTTTTTGGGCATCAGCCAACATGAGGAGAGGGTCCTCTTTGGCTATATAAATGTCTAAAGACAAGGCCAGGGAAGAGAGTTCTTTTTGGGCGTCGTCCAGTTCCAAAGGGTACACATTCTCCCAGGTTAAAGGGTAACCAGGAAAGCAAATACAAGCGGCCAGTGATTGTTTTAAGTCCTGGAGGCGGTAAACCTTCATCATGAGATCATTACGGCATTTATTTTGCAAAGGGGTTAAACCTACAAACACAATCAGATCTCCAATCAGGGGTATTATCTCACATAGAAACTGGTATTCAGACTGGGACTGGTCTACAGGCCGGGACAGGCTTTCAGATAGAAACTTACCAACCCTCACCACAGGGCGGTCCGAGTTTGTGGGGCCGAGCATACTGTCAGGGTTCTGCTCGCCACAAACCAGGGTCGGACCACGAGGCTGAGGTGGGGTTGTAAAAGCACCGACCTGAGACCGCGCAGACTGATCCGGATTGCGCAGTTCGTTGTCGTACATCGCAGGATCAGGATATGAGAAGACAGCGTCGTCGTTGTACAAGCCAGGGTCAGGGCTGGAGATATCAGGATAAACATTGTTCAAGCAAGAGTTTGGCAACATGTAGTCAGGAGAGCCCCGCTTCAGCTTAGGAGCGCGGGGTTGGGCTCTGCGCAAGCGACGGCCATGGCCCATGGTGCTGGTCACAGGAGATGGTAAGCAGACCAGCATAGCACACCGCTTTGCTGCACGGGTGAACCAGTGCTACAGCGCAAGAGTCCTGAGCGGCCTGGGGAATCCTCTGTAACAGCGCAGGAACCAGGACACGACCTCTCTAGATTAGGGAAAGAGTAGGCCCCAGGAACCAGGAATCTATAGCAAGACAGGGAAACCACCGCTGCAGTGCAGGAATCCAGGAGGCTGAACGACGCAGGGACGCAACCTCTGCTTCAGCACAGGAGAACAGGAAGCTGAAGGACGCAGGACGGAACCTCCGTATCAGCATAGGAGAACAAGCGGGCTTGAAGGGAGCTGAAGGACGCAGGGCGGAACCTGGTATCAGCATAGGAGAACAAGCGGCTTGAAGGAAGCTGAAGGACGCAGGGCGGAACCTGGTATCAGCATAGGAGATCAAGCGAGGGCTTGTGGCAAAACAGTAGTGACATCCAGTTAGGACTATGCTCGGCAGGGAGCATTATGGGAAGACAGTACTTAAAGGCCAGCGGGCCAATCCCCGGAGGGGGGTGTGAAGGTACTGCTCCAATGAGTGAATGCAAGTCTAGGTTGCAGTGATAGGCTGCACAGCTGCAATAGATACCAGAGGGAGTGTGTATTGCTTTGGTGAGTGAATCCAGGCTGCAGCAAACATCAGGAGAGGTGCTCCAAGACTGCACACGTCTGCAAGGTAAGGCAACCAGTAAACTGCGGAGCGGATTCCTTACAGAGAGAGAGGGTGTGTGAGAGAGAGGGTGTGTGAGAGAGAGGGTGTGTGAAAGAGAGAGGGTGTGAGAGAGAGAGGGTGTGAAAGAGAGGGTGTGAGAGAGAGAGGGTGTGAGAGAGAGAGGATATGAGAGAGAGAGGGTGTGAGAGAGAGGGTGTGAGAGAGAGAGGGTGTGAGAGAAAGAGGGTGTGAAAGAGAGAGGGTGTGAGAGAGAGAGGGTGTGAGAGAGAGGGGGTGAGAGAGAGGGGGTGTGAGAGAGGGTGTGTGAGAGAGAGAGTGTGGGGTGAGAGAGAGGGTGTGGGGGAGAGAGAGAGGGTGTGGGGGAGAGAGAGAGAGGGTGTGGGGGAGAGAGAGGGTGTGGGGGAGAGAGAGGGTGAGAAAGAGAGAGAGGGTATAAGAGAGAGAGAGGGTGTGAGAGAGAGGGTGTGAGAGAGAGAGGGTGTGTGAGAGAGAGAGAGGGTGTGAGAGAGTGAGAGAGAGGGTGTGAGAGAGAGAGGGTGTGAGAGAGAGAGGGTGTGAGAGAGAGAGGGTGTGAGAGAGAGAGGGTGTGAGAGAGAGAGGGTGTGAGAGAGAGAGGGTGTGAGAGAGAGAGGGTGTGAGAGGGTGGAGAGGGGGCGAGAGAGAGAATGCAACGGGGTGGGGTGACTGGGGTAACTGAGTGACTGGGTGGGGTGACGGGGTGACTGGGTGGGGTGACGGGGTGACTGGGTGGGGTGACGGGGTGACTGGGTGGGGTGACGGGGTGGGGTGACTGGTCGACTGGGGTGACGGGGTGATGGGGTGGGGTGACTGGTTGACTGGGGTGACTGGTTGACTGGGTGGGGTGACTGGTTGACTGGGGTGACTGGGTGGGGTGACTGGTTGACTGGGGTGACTGGTTGACTGGGGTAGCTTGGTGGGGTGACGGGGTGACTGGGTGGGGTGACTGGTTGACTGGGTGGGGTGACTGGTTGACTGGGTGGGGTGACTGGGTGGGGTGACGGGGTGACTGGGTGGGGTGACGGGGTGACTGGGTGGGGTGACGGGGTGACTGGGTGGGGTGACGGGGTGACTGGGTGGGGTGACGGGGTGGGGTGACTGGTCGACTGGGGTGACGGGGTGATGGGGTGGGGTGACTGGTTGACTGGGGTGACTGGTTGACTGGGTGGGGTGACTGGTTGACTGGGGTGACTGGGTGGGGTGACTGGTTGACTGGGGTGACTGGTTGACTGGGGTAGCTTGGTGGGGTGACGGGGTGACTGGGTGGGGTGACTGGTTGACTGGGTGGGGTGACTGGTTGACTGGGTGGGGTGACTGGGTGGGGTGACGGGGTGACTGGGTGGGGTGACGGGGTGACTGGGTGGGGTGACAGGGTGACTGGGTGGGGTGACGGGGTGACTGGGTGGGGTGACTGGTTGACTGGGGTGGCTAGGTGGGGTGACTGGGTGGGGTGACTGGTTGACTGGGTGGGGTGACTGGTTGACTGGGTGGGGTGACTGGGTGGGGTGACGGGGTGACTGGGTGGGGTGACGGGGTAGGGTGGTGGGGTGACTAGGGTGGTGGGGTGACTGGAGTGGGGTGACACTTCTGGAATCCTACACACACACGCACGCACACCCATGCACACACACACACACACACACACACTCTCCCATGCATACACATACACTCTACCATGCATGCATGCATGCAGACACACACACACACACACACTCTCTCCCATGCATGCATGCATACACACACACACACTCTCCCATGCATACACACACACACACACCCATACATGCATACACACACACACACACACACACAAACACTCTCCCATACATGCATGCATACACACACACACACTCTCCCATACACACACACACACGACAGGGGAAGAAGAGGAAAGGCCGCGCGACCGAGCACCGCCACCACCACTGCCCCGCTCGCCCCCCTGCGACCATCTCCCGCCCAGCGCGGACAGCCACGGGACCGCGGGGAAGCGGAGACCAAGGAGGTAAGAGGGGAACACCCCCGATACCATCTCTCACCCCGCGCGGGGATCTGGGAAGCGGGAAGTGGCGCATGAAGCCGGGAAAACACCCACTACCATCACCCGTCCCGTGCTGGTATCGCGGGAAGCCGGGGTAAGCGGGGACACCCCCCACTACCATCACCCATCCCACGCTGGTATCGCGGGAAGCCGGAGTAAGGGGGGACACCCCCCACTACCATCACCCATCCCGCGCTGGTATCGCGGGAAGCCGGGGTAAGCGGGGACACCCCCCACTACCATCACCCGTCCCGCGCTGGTATCGCGGGAAGCCGGGGTAAGCGGAAACACCCCCCACTACCATCACCCATCCGTGCTGGTATCGCGGGAAGCCGGGGTAAGCGGGGACACCCCCCACTACCATCACCCGTCCCGTGCTGGTATCGCGGGAAGCCGGGGTAAGCGGGAACACCCCCCACTACCATCACCCGTCCCGCGCTGGTATCGTGGGAAGCCGGGGTAAGCGGGGAACACCCCACTACCATCGCCCGCCCGCGGGGATCTCGGGAAGCCGGGGTAAGCAGGGAACACCCCTCTACCATCACCCGCCCCGCGCGGGGATCGGGGAAAGCTGGATGTGGCGCTGGAAGTGGCGCGGGAAGCTGGGGGGAGTAAGGGGGACACCTCCGCCCCGCGCAGATAAGTGGGGGCCGGGGAGAGAAGGTGGAACACCCTCGCTACCATCTCCAGCCACGCGCGGATATTGGGGGGGGAAGCGGGGAGTAAGGGGGACTGCAGGAGGCAGGGAAGGAGCAGAGGGGATGGAGGATTGGAGAGTACTTACTCTAGTACTCTCCAACAGATCTCTGGCCAGAAAAAAGGGCCGCTCGTTGGAGGCTGGCTCATATAGAGCCTGGCGAGAGCCCACAAAGCCTGGGAGCGTGCGCCAATCAGCAATCAGGTAGGGGGAGTTATTTATTTATTTTTTCAGCGCGAGCAGGGAAAATTCAGCGCGAGCGAGGAAATTAAAAAAAACAAGCATATATATTATATATATGTAGCCATGGCATACAGTTTTCTCTCATGCTGGCAGTAAGCCTGGTAAGTTACAGGGTTGCCAGCATCAATCATGGAGGTTTGCACTCACACCCTGGTGAGGTGTCATATGTATTCAAGGGGAGTGGTAATATGCTCTGAGTCCATCGTTAGTGACATCAGAGATGTGCCTGTTCCTGAGGTATATAAGGCACAGCACTGCCCAAAGTTAGTGTGTCAAGAGTGTTCTACAAGGCTGAGTTCAGAGCAGGGAGCCAAGGTGTCAACTAGTGAGTTAACTAGTGACACAGTTCTAACTCAAGGGCCAGCAGCAGCAAGGCTGGCCGGGCCTACACTGTGTCCAGGGACCTGGCACAGGTAGTGATCTCCCTGAAGGGAGAGGTAATTGTCAGTGTAGCTTATTGTGATGTGAGCTTTGTTACAGGCTATAATAATACACCAAATAACTGGGTTGAACTGAACGAGGCTTAGATATAATAAAGTATATTTATTCCTTAAATAGGTGAACGCAGCAATATAGTACAGTAACAGGCAAGAAGTAGCACTTACTTGGGGGTGGGGAACGAGAAGTATCAAGTAGCAATTCTCCAGCAATCAGGTAACAATTAAGATGGTATAGAAGACAAAGGATATAGGGTTGACCACAGTTTATATATCTTTTGTGACCCTATCCTTAACATTAAGTATCAGCTATTGGGTAACAATTAGCTGTAGCCAATCTTTAACCTGGGAACACATTTTAATCCATGCCCCCCTGCTAGTCAGCTCATGCGCACTAGGACCCTGGGGTCTCATTTCTGTAGCCCCACATTTACATCGGGAATGCCAGTCAGTCTACCAAATGGAATTTCTGGCAGGATATTCTTTGTTCGAAGGTGTAAAATATGACACTCACAGGCTGCTCTGGTTTGAGTCGTCTCCGCCCTCAGGTAAACAGTGAGGGTGGTAAAATCCTTTGAACAACACTTAAGTCCTAGACATTAGGTTGCCTCTTTGACCATATGCTTCCTTGTATGCAAAGGAATTTCCTCCGGGTTTTATCCCTGCCTTGGGATACAGTGTTATAGGTAAAATACAAACATATTAAAATATCTGGTTCCGTTGGGTCTAGCGGGTCCAAACTACCCAGATCTTAATGCCGGAACTGGGACACCATATGGTCCGAGTTTCAGCCCGCTACAACCTTCGGAACTGGAGTTACACAAATACAACTTAAACCGTTTCCTATTTTAATACAAAAATCTCCGCTGTAAATTAAATCACGGCTTTTCAGTAAATCCCCATTGAAAACAACGAACTCCGCCGCCATAGACTTTCAATGGCAAACCGCCGCCATTGGCGGCTATGGGAATCTGCCGCCATAGACTTTCAGCGTGGCATCGCCGCCGTTGAAGTCTATGGGGTTTCTCCGCCATAGCCGGTCAATGGGGTTTAGCCGCCATTGGAGTCTATGGGAGAATTCCCCGAACTTTCAAGGGGGTTCATACTCCGTCGGGTTGGTCCAAGAGGGTCAAGGTTGGTTCTGCAGCCATGCCGGAGCAGTGCCTACAGATACCCCAAACCCTGGCCCTCAGGACCTTCCGGAACCGGAGGTATGGATTCATGGTTTTTAGCTTTTCACACTTAGTCAAATTCCTGAGCTGTTTCTGCCGCCGCCATTGGAACCTATGGCGCGACCCGCTCTCTCGGCACGACCCTTCTCGGGGGTCCAGGATTCAGGGACCCGGTGGTGGTCGAGTGGGGGGAGGTCTAGGAACTAGGGGCAAAAATTATTTTATTTCTGGGTGCCCTAGAACTGTAGATTCACACGCCACTTAACGTTGAACGTGACTAATAAGTGACCAAAGCTCTTTTTCAGAAAAAGTATCCGCTTTGCGGTTTTGCGGTTTGGACGGCAGCCAACTCGTTCCTGGAAAGCGCCGTCGAGGAATCTCCATTGAAGTCAATGAGCCCATTGACTTACAATGGGAAACCGCCACTCCTCCTCTCGGATGCCATCTGCTGGTCTTCGAGGGAAACAGGTCCAAAACAGCAAGATCCGCCATTGAAATGCATTGAGCTCTAATGGCGGCCTATGAGACTCTGCAAAATGGTGCCTAAAAAGGCGGGAAATTACACAAAGGGCTATAATCACTAAGGAATTATTAACCCTTGCCCTCCCGGATGGATCCCAGTGTGTGTGTGATGCAGACACTGATATAACAGATATCACAATAAAGCATGGGGACAGGGAATATACATTTTCATGTTATAACAAGGGTTAAATCACATTTCTGGACCACAGCCCAGTTAACCCCTTGACTCCCTGGTGAGGTCAGGGGATGGCCAAATGGGGTGCAATCCCTTTAATACCGGGCCACCCCCTTTCTCCCCCTACAGTGATCCCACTCCATTGGGAGGGCAGACCTTCAGAAGGGAAAGTACAGAGAATGATCGGCTAAGCTGCTAGCTGTGAGGGGCAGCTTGCCCATACCAACTATAATAAAGATGCCCTTGATAAAAGAAACTCCACTGTGTGAGACTGAAGTTACTCTCCAGTGGAAGGCACCACCAAGAAGGAGTTCCTCATCAGCACTATCTCCTTGCAGACGCAGAGATCCTGATGAGGTGGAGGCGCTGCACTGTATGTAGGTAGGACTCTAGCACACTACCTCAGCTGCCTGTCTGGGTTGACATTCCCCACACAACACCATGCGGGAGACTCAGGAGTCCTGTTGCCAACAGGTGCACCACCAGACACGACCATGTAATGGGGACTGGTTAGACCACAGGGGCCAATGTGAGATTGGGTGGGTCAGCCAGGCCAGAAAATCCGTTACATTTGGAGGCGCTGCTGAGATACCTGTCAACAGGACAGGCTTTTGCTAGGCACACTGGGAAACAGGAGAGTGTATGCTGCCAGTCAGTGCTGTGTTGGGACGGAACCCAGGGGTAGTCAGGGGAGCTGATGGAGTTGTCAGACCGTAGGGACGACCTGGGAACCTGGAAGGAGTTGGGGGTCTGGAGAGGAGCTATAGCTGTCCTAGTCATCTTGAGGTAGTGCTAGTTGGTAGGATGCCTGAAGGGATAGCCTGTTAACGAGGTCAGGAATCCTGGAGAGGGTCTGCGCTAGACTGACCAACAGTAGGTAGACGCCCCAGTACTGCATGGAGAAGCCAGAGTACTCTAGCCCATTCCAGATCACTTACCACAGTCAGCACAGATTGGGGAAAAAGGAGAGACACAGCATACACAGAGAGAGTGAGCTAGCCTGAGGTAGTGCAACACGAGTCAGACCTACATTAGGTACACAAGGTGGTGCATCAGGCAATCTTTATTGTATCGGTACGGCAGCTGCCCCGCAGAGAGGAGCTCCATGTAAAATAACAGTTAAAACAGCAACCAAATGGTGACCGCAAGAATGGAGGATTCGCGCGGTGCGGAAGGTCCAAGATGGCGGACGGAGGCAGATGGGGAGAGCGCACGTTGTGTGTGTCTTAATGAAGAGCAAGCTACGGAGATGACTTTTGCGAGCCTGCTGTGGAGTGGCGCCAAGGCTGTGGCCGCTCCGTTTTGGTCCTGCCTAGGACCACGGGGTACTCCCTGAGGACAGTATGGAGGACATTGTAGTGTGTGGAAGTGAAGGGATTGTGTGCCAGCAGGCACACGCTGTACAACAATCTACCTCAATTGCGATGGTGAACGGCCGGGTCAAACAAGATGGCGGCTCCCGCTTTCCTGGGAGACCGCGTGGGCCGATTGCAGAAAATGCTGCAAATGCAAAGCTTGCAGAGAGTTGGCCGGGAGTGGCGCCAAAAGGAAAACCCCACCCTGATGGGAGGTATGGCGCGAAAGCTGCGGCCGCTCCCTCATGGACAGTGACGAGCTCAGCCCCAGTGCTGGGTTATCCTATCAACTTATGGGACCCTTCCCTAATTTCAACCAGGGGGAGTGGTTTCCAGCTGTGTCAGATGAGGGTGAAGCTGGAAGGAGGAGTTAATAAACCAGCCCCTGCCCTTCAGTTGCGAGGAGCTGATCTACTGGGAAGACCACTGCAAAGAGTGTCTCCGGTGGTAAATATGGCCAGCAAGATCGAGGACGATTCAAATATCTCTGCCCAACACTATTCAGCCCCAGGAGGCTTCCTGGTGCTCAGGGCGGCCGGCAAAGAGACTGTGACCTGCCTATGCATGCAGTGTCGGCTACCGGGTGGTACCGTCAGTACCACGTCCCGATGCCCGCAATGCGGCATTCACTATCTGTGGGCAGTGCAGCCCTTCATACCAGGGCAGGCCATGGAGGTGGGAGCAGACACAGCTAAGCTGACAGCTGAAGCCCTGCCCCCGGTCAAAGTGGAGCCTGTGGACCCCGGAGCATGGGGGTCGCTCCTTATGATAACTACAGAGCAAGAAGAAAAAGGGACTTGTACGCAAGGGGAGAGCGGAGAACCTAATCGGCGGTCCCCGACGGGAGTGCCACTCCCTGAGTTGGAGTTTGACTCCTCGGACGAGGAGCAAGCGATCCCTACCCCGGTGGTGACGCGCCAACCGGCGGACCACTACAGCGGTGCTGTAAGAGAAACGGCACTCACCTGTGTCGCAACTGAGTGGAGTCACGTGTCACCTGTGCAGAGGCAACCAGAGAGGCGGAGTCCCACGGCCGTGATGACTTCCAGCGTGGAGGATTGGAGAAGGAACCATCCCGCGCCGACGGAGCGGTAAGAGGCGTCCTTGCCCTTCTCAGGCGCCGGCGGTGACAGCGGCGGAGAAAGGCCTAGGCCAGGCCCGGGCAGAGCAACGAGAGGAACCATCACTTCCGGATGTCGTCGTGGAAGAAGAGGTTCCGGTTGGGAACCCAACACAAGATGGCGGCGGGTCCCGCGAGATCGGTGACTTCACTTCCGGTGGGCACAGCGGACCCAGATGGAAGATGACGGCGTACCCAGTCGCCAGGATCCGGGAAGAGCCGGCAGGCCCAGTGGAGGCCTGAGAACAGTGAGACGGGAGAACCGGAGGGCCAAACCGATGGCACCGGACCACAGATGCAGATAGCCCTTCCCTATGCTCAGCCCCTGGCCATAGCTAAAGTCCCTATCCCCATCACCTTTTCCTATGGGTCACCCTCGAGCCAAGGGTTGTCTGGGGAGTCCTGAGTCACCTCCGATAAAAGGACTGGGGAAAGCTTGGACTTTGCTGAATGTTTCACATCCGATGATGGATCAGGAGGGGGGAAGTACACACGACAGGTGTCTGTCTCAAGTGAGTGCCCCAGTAGTATCCAGGTTAATGTCACCAGTAGGCCAAAAGGGTTGGGGTCCCAATCTAGATCCACTGGCACCTCGGGGATATCCTCTGGTGGGGAGGTGGAGGAAAGCGAGGGTTCCGTGGCAGCCCCTAAGGAGGCTAGAGTGACCAGGTGGTGGGAGCCCAAGTTCGAGGGGTATGAGGCCTGGCTCGACCGCACCAGGTTTATCCTCCGAAAAGAAGGAGTGGTGGACTACTGGTGGGCCCCAGGGGAATTTACAGAGGAAGGCCGTCTGGAGGAACTGAGACTGTGATGGTATGACATCGGCTCAGGGGTAGTGGATCCAAAGGGATCAAGTAGGTTGAGGGATCCTGCAGAGCCAGACGAACCCTTGTCATGGGTGCTGCCAGGAAGGGCAGGCAGCGCTAGACTCATTCGGACAAGCTGGGCCGAAAGGGCCATAGTGACCCATTACAAAAACTCCCACGGGTTGGAGTACCCCCATGTCCCTGAACCCCTCATGCAAGAAATAGAGGTCCAGAGGGATGGGTGGCTAAGAGAGACCATAGAGATGTCAACAAAGGTGGCGGATGCACTGGGCGCCGGGCAGAAGAAAGAATTTCCCAGCTCATGATATGGAGCATAGGGCGCAGTGTATATATGCACAAAGTAGTTTACAGACCGGAGAGTGGGTTACCCTGGGAGTACAGCGTGACTGTAACAGACATGGCTGGCCAGGAGGTAAAGAAGCCAGACCCCAGACACTATTATTAGGTACAGAGATAGTGGGGCCTGCTTTAGGTACAGTGCCATCTGCTGGTCAGTGAGCATCGTAGGGTCATTATATCATGAAAACTGTATGATATAAATTTGTTGTGCATAATTATGTGTTATGTTTTGCAGTGCTTCCTGGAAGAAGGTACACCAAATTTAGGTCCCAGACGGGTCGTTGGGATTCACCAGGGGGAGAATATAGCCATGCTGTAAAATGGCATACAGTTTTCTCTCATGCTGGCAGTAAGCCTGGTAAGTTACAGGGTTGCCAGCATCAATCATGGAGGTTTGCCCTCACACCATGGTGAGGTGTCATATGTATTCAAGGGGAGTGGTAATATGCTCTGAGTCCACCGTTAGTGACATCAGAGATGTGCCTGCTCCTGGGGTATATAAGGCACATCACTGCCCAAAGTTAGTGTTCTACAAGGCTGCGTTCAGAGCAGAGAGCCAAGGTGTCCACTAGTGAGTTAACTAATGACACAGTTCTAACTCAAGGGCCAGCAGCAGCAAGGCTGGCCAGGCCTAGACTGTGTCCAGGGAAAGGCACAGGTGGTGATCTCCCTGAGGGGAGAGGTGATCCCACTCCATTGGGAGGGCGGACCTTCGGAAGGGAAAGTACAGAGAATGATCGGCTAAGCTGGTAGCTGTGAGGGGCAGCTTGCCCATACCATCTATAATAAAGATGCCCTTGATAAAAGAAACTCCACTGTGTGAGACTGAAGTTACTCTCCAGCGGAAGGCACCACCAAGAAGAAGTTCCTCATCAGAACCATCTCCTTGTGGACGCGGAGATCCTGATGAGGTGGAGGCGCTGCACTGTATGTAGGTAGGACTCTAGCACACTACCTCAGCTGCCTGTCTGGGTTGGCATTCCCCACACGACATCATGCGGGAGACACAGGAGTCCTATTGCCAACAGGTGCACCACCAGACACGACCATGTAATGGGGACTGGTTAGACCACAGGGGACAATGTGAGATTGGGTGGGTCAGCCAGGCCAGAATATCCATTACATATATATAAAAGAAAACAGTAACTTGGAGCGATGACTCACACTGTGTAGTAAAACTTTAGGGTATATATGGTCTTGGGATATAGCCTAGATTTTTACTACCCAGTGTGAGTCATCGCTCCAAGTTACTGTTTTCTTTTATATATATATATATATATATATATATATATATATATATATATATATTCGATTAAACTATTTTCATTTTGACTTATTTCCTGGTTATAATTCTTGTAGAGACAGAGAGTACTGGGACATTATTCTATATACGATTAGTACTTAGGGGGAATTGGGGTCATCCTTGTTCCTTGTGCACCCTGCATTTAATAAGTTGTTATTTCTGGGTTGAGTGCTGTCTATCACGTGTTATTTACTGTATAGCATACTATATAGTCACACGATTCATGTGCTTTCCTGACAGTCCTAATAAATACTAATAATAGGCAAAAGTGGATTTGTCAAAGGAAAATATCTAATTTTGACATGGCAAATTTCTCAGTTACCTACTGTACTCTTATCACTATACTCTTATCAAAACTCATCAAACGAAACATTAAAAAACCTGAAGCTTTTATTTTAAAACATTTTGCTGTCAAACAGGAAAAAATGTTCTCCAACTTGTTCACCTTGTCAAAAAGTCACCTTAACATTTACGTAGCAAAATCAATCACACAAGCATAAATACCAACCAAGTCCCCCAGGAATTTTTATGAAAATGTTAAACATACTTGTTTGACTATAGTAAATAAAATGGTCACATATTTACATATCTCAGACAGATCTGCAAACCTGCTTCTTACCATTCTATCATAGCATACAGTTCTTCCACTGCAGCCAGGGATTCTTGGAAATGACATGCAAATGAGCACACAGCCTCACATTTTACTTCATTCATTTTAACATGGACCCTGTAACAGGGACTTATCCCTCAGAGCTCTGAGTCCAGCAGGGAGATGGTTGATCGTAGCCACTCAGTTAACAAGTTTCCACCTGGACTAATGAGAGCTCTGTAAAAAGGCTCATGTGAGAAACAGGAGAGGGATTCCTTAGCTCACAATTGGGCTGACACAGGAAAGCAGAGAAGCCTGCACACAGACACTGTCTTGAGCACAAAGTTGTGCTGAGTTCCAGACACCCAAAGAACTATAATTTCCTGGACACAGAGGACCAAGGAACCTGCCAGAGACTGACATGGAGAGCCACCTGCTTAAGGTACCTCCTGAGACTTTGGGGTGATAGGCTGGTAATGGGAATATCCCCCAGTCCTGCAGATGGGGTCTGGGGAAGTAAATTAGCCCTTACAAAGGGATAGGGTTTTGTTACTTTTGTTGTCTTTGTATGTTTTGCCTGGATAAAGGAACAGGCTCAATAAAGCCAAGATATAATTTCACCCTAATCGGTCTCCATTATATGAACCTCTGCACACATCTCTTACAGACCCCTATATGCATATGCCTGCCGTATTACACAACTCTTCAGCACAGCATGGGTTAAAATAGTTTGTCTATAGAATCGTTCTTTTTGTAGTACCAGTAAATATTACCACTCTATATTCTGTTCTTATTCATCTGTGTTCCACTATACACATTGTAGGATACACTATTCTCTCACCCTTTACTTCCTGGACTTTTCTGCAACAAGCCTCATCTTATCGTTGTTTTTTTGCAAAGTAGTGACTACCATTTGTTTGTATGTAACACTCCCTGCCCGGATTCTAGAGAATTTATATCGGACAGCCTATATATTTGGCTTCCACATTGTATTATCAGGGTGCTGGGTCCGTGCAGCTGGGTGTGATGGAGAAAGGATGGGGACCAGGAAGTTTATAGTTCTGAAAAAAATTGAATTTATTAGTAGGTTCTTAGAAATACAACTTCTCCAGATGCATTGCTGGAGTCTTGGAGAGGCACAGGCGTATAACAATTTAACTATTTGCTTTAACATACAAGATAACTTATTCCTCATTGTGCATACTTTCCTAATATCTTCTGGGTCCCTGCTTGGGCTACCCTTTTATATCTTAGGTCAATAAGGTCTTGGGTTCTGTAATTTTCTCTGGCCATCCTTTTGGTAGCACTTCAGTACTGGTCCGGCAGAGGTTCCCCTTCTATTGGCCCTACCTTATACTGCTCTGGGATGCTCACATAAGGAGGGTGTCACATTATACTCCACTGGGATGCTCACAGTGAGAGGCAGTCCAAAGATATAAGTTGCTACTCTTCTAAGAGTCCCACATTTACCATTTTGGGTAACTCCTTGGGGACACAGGCCACCCTGCGTGGTGGCTGTACTTGTATCCCTCATCTTTCTAGGGAGTCTGACTACAAGTGCACTTCCATATCTGAGAAAATAAGAACAGGGCCATCTACCCTTTCCTAACTATTTATAGGGCCATCTACCCTTTCCTAACTATTTATAGGGCCATCTACCCTTTCCTAACTATTTATAGGGCCATCTACCCTTTCCTAGCTATTTATAGGGCTATCTACCCTTTCCTAGCTATTTACAGGGCCATATACCCTTTCCTAACTATTAACAGGGCTATATACATTGTGAGAACCCTTTGTTTCTCTCCTCCTGGGATCTGAGGGTGGATTTCTTCTCCACTCCTATTTATGACCTCTCTCCCACTCCCTGTTTCTAGGCAGAAAAGGGGCGGAGCATAGCCTCTGCCGAGTTACCCTAGATCATGTGACCCATCCAGCATACAATATTCCAGAAGCAGGCTGTTACCTGGCCCCTGCCTTGTCACTTTGCAACATACCATCTAAGTGGGCAGGTGTTCAATATCTAACTCCTTCAAAGCCTTTAAGCCCTTACACCATGTGAGAATCCCAAAGGGGGGTTACATGTAACTTGTGTGTTCCTCTGGTCACCCATTTCACATTAGTATTCTGCAATGTCGGGATGGGTGGAACTGGCGATCGTGTTGACAAAATGGCAAAATGTGGACTTTTGTCGTTTGTTTAGCCTTCAACATTCACCAAGCTTTGAAAACAAATTATTTACTGTAAATTCTAGTGGGAAAAGAACTCTATTCAGCAAATTTCCTTGAAATAATTGATAGAAAATACAATAGATAGGACACAGACACAAAAGTATACAACAGCTGCTTATTGGAGTTCGAGTTGGTGAGAGTGATACTAAGGTGTGATGTGTTTACGGATGTTGAATAGGATGGAGAAGTCTGGACGGCCTACGGCAAACTGTATTACAGACCAGGCAGCTATTGCTTGATAACAATTGATTACTGGTTGGCTTTGCACCCCTGCAACCCCTCTGCTGTGCAACCTGCTGCTATTTACCCGCAGCCAAGCCAATAGGGAAATGAACAATTTCTAGCCACTGCATAATAGACCACTGCAGTGTGAGCACTGGAGGGATAGAGAGGACACTGAGAATCCTGAAAAACAGGCCACATCTATCAACCTCTGTGTGTGCAACGATACTAGGGCAGGCCAGCAGGACCCAGTACTACCTGTTAAAGTTCCTTCCAGAAAACCATAAGGTTCCTCCAGCACTGCAAACAAGAAGGAACAATACGTTGCCTCTAGCAGTACTTACTGTATATACAGTATGCTCAATTTACTATAATTTGGCCATAAATTGTCACATTTTGCAGCACTGCAAAATAGCAAAACAATGCATACAAATATATTCAGTACCATTACCTTGTTTTAGACCCTAATAAATAGGACCTAAGTTCTCTATCTGATTTCTTCTCCTTTTTCTAAAAAGGTGCTTTAATAACCCACAAAACATTTTCAGTTTAATCATGCACCTCTCAAATAATCTCACTATTTCCTTTCTTATCCTCATTTTTTAAACGTCAACCAAATTGAATTAAATATTTTTTTTCCAAGATTACAATAAGAAACATAAGTGTTTATAATATGGTCCTTTCACTTTGTTTCATTCACCTTTCTTTTTGTTTTATCTTGACAATTCTTAGGGACATTTTTGACATATCACACTCTTTTAAAGGTCATGTTTCCTATCTAGTCTGCATATCCAAATATACACTGTATGCTTATTCTAGCCCATCATATTTTCTTTAACATTGGAAAAGCTTCTGGTTGTTACAGATAAAACTGCCCATCCTTACCAATGTAAATATTGCCAGCCTATGTCCACCCTCCAGCTCTCAATCCAGGCTGATCAGGATATGAGAGAAAATAGTACAATAATTTGTTACATTTATTACTTGCCTAATTGTAGCGGTCATGTAAAATGGCTACAGTCATCTCTCCTGCTGACAGTAAGGCCTGGTAAGTTGTGGGCATGCCAGCAGTAACTATGGAGGTTTGCCCTCACACCCTGGTGAGGTGCCCTGTGTATGGATGGGAGTGGTCACAGGCTCTGACTCCATGGTTTGTGATGTCAGAGGTGTGTCAGCTTCCAGAGTGTACATAAGGCACAGCACTGTGTCTAAAAGTTAGTTCTGCTAAGAGGAGGAGGAGTTCTGAGAGGAGTAGAGTTATGTTATAGTAGCTGAGTAAGAAGACTGTGTCCAGGGACCTGGCACAGGGTAAAGACATCCCGGCTGGGATAGGGAATCCCTATTAAAGGAGAATTACACCTTTCAAAGGGAAGCACTGACTGATAATGAGTGGCTAGAGAGACTACTGCGAGGGGCAGCTAGCCCACCTCAAGCAATAAAGATGCTCTTAATTACAAACCCTCTCGTGTACATGTGTGGAGTGATTGTACAGAGAGGAGCACCACAGAGGAGTTCCTCGCCAGGACCATCCCCAAGTGACCGAAGGGACCCTGATGAGGTGGAGGCGCTGCACTGGAACTAGGTAGGACTCAGCACACTACCTCAGCTGCCTGTCTGGACGGGTCCTCCCCACACACCATCATGCGGGAGACTCAGGAGTCCTGTTGCCAACAGGTGCACCACCAGACACTATCACACTGTAATGGGGACCGGTTAGACCACAGGGGCCAATGTGAGATTGGGTGGGTCAGGCCGGTACACAAAACCCGTTACATAATATTTTTAGATCATAACAGAATGTTTCTTAAGGCTTGAGGAAGGTTCTGTAATAAACCAAAATATCAGAAAATGTTAGACATATCAAATGTTCAATTATACTTTATAGGGGGGGAAAAAGTGATGATCCAGGGCACTTCAGTTTTTCAAAACTGTATTGTAGCACAAATAACATTTATTTGTGCTACAATAAATTTTTGAAAAAACGAAGTGCCCTGGATCATCACTTTTATTTCCTGTACACTGGATTTTTTAGGCAGATATCCCTGAACCAGGAGCACCAGTCATTGCAAGTATTTTGTCATTTAATTGGTGTGCAGCTTTATCTTCCATTATCCTATTATACTTTATGTCACAAAAATGTATTAACCTGATCACAATTTATATATGTGGGGAAGACCACACCAACCACTTGAGAAATGAAAAGCCCCTGATTACCCTATCCCGATCTATTTCTTTTTTATGGTGTGGAACTATGCTTCTGCACATCTCATTTTCCACTTATCTCTAGCGGGCCCAGATTAATTAGACTGCAATAAATAAAAATAAATAATGTGATTATTTAAAACAGGAAAAGAAGTGTGTTTCCCAGAGGGAACTCCCTTTACACTAAGATAATTATATGCAAAAACAATGGCTGTAGTTGAACTCATTAGCATTGGGGCAACGTCACGTTATTTCAGAATAATGTCAAAATAATGTGACTTTAGTCCCATCCTTAGGCTGTGTTGTTCATTACATGAATTAGCTTTTATCATCCTTTTAATATAATAAGCTGATCTGATTGGTTGATTTACTACGTGGTCTTTTGTCAGAGGTTCTATGTAAGGACTGCGCCATTCGATAATACCTCAGTCGCTAGAGGAGAGAGGATATGGGAGGATGAGCATCCAATAAAAAGAATGAAAAAAAAGATTTATTTTTTATTTTTCAAGTAATATCCATAGGTGATTAGTCTTCAATCAATGGAGGATCAATGGATTTAATCAGATTGAGGATCATGCTTCTAAGGACATGGATGGATGCGGATGCAGTAAGTCCCTGCAGATGGCACGGGGAGTTAACACATTGTTTGCCATAGTGGCTAGTAAGGCATTGCCTGGCCTCTGTAGTGTGCTATGGGGTAGTTAGTGTAGTAATAAGATCTATTACGTTTTTTGAGTCACTTAGTGACCAGCTAGCCAATGGTTGCCCATAACTATGTGGCTTCTTGGGCTACTAAAGGGTTAATGTATTCAAAAGTGGCTAAAAGTGTAATGAACTAGTATGTGCTATTCTAGATATAATTCATAAGTCCTACCTAACGCAAGGGGGGTTGTTAATGTTTTAATATTGCTAAAAAAATTGTGTTACAGATTACTATTTATTGCCAAAGTGGCTATCTAAGGTACCCATTGAGAGGGACTTGGTATCCATAGTGACAATATATCATTTTAGACAACAATAGTACCAAGTTCCATAAATCGGTGCTACTAGGACTTGGTTACATGCAACCGTCAGTGCGGAGACTGATATGCAGACATGTGTAATCTCTATTTATAAGCTTGCTTGAAGAGGGAACTGTCAAGGCAGCACGGAGTGAGTAAAATAATACTTGAAGCAGGTGTGGTGCTCACAATGAGGGAGGTGTGTGAATAAATGCCCTTGTTGATAATACAGATGACCGCTAATATAACAACCCACTCTGGTTCTCTTCCTATTGGACTGCCTCCCTAGAGCTTTAACACCCCTGCAGTGTCAATAATAACATTCTCTCTTGTTAACAACATGTGGGGAGAAGATAGTAGTATTCACAGTCCGTCGCTGTTCCTTCTTGATTGGCGTGCCTCACGTTGTGTAGATACAGTATGCAGGGAATCCAGTGAGAAAAACAGAGCACAGCTGCAAAAAGGTGTGGGGCTACAATTTGAAGACTAAATAAAAATAGCTTTAATATGAAAGTGATATGGCTCTGGATTCCCTGAAAATCAATCGTTTTATGTTTAAAATGTATTTTCAATGCTCATTTTTTGTTGGTTTTTTTTGGTTAATGCCCCAAATCACAATCAGCCACATTTGTCTAATATGGATCTTGGGGAGGGGGTAGTTGCCTCCCAAAGGGGGGGGGGGGCCTGTTGGAATGGTTTAACCACCTAAATTACCTTAGCGGTTAGTAGAGTATTAAAGGATTACATTACAATGCTTTATTAGCCGCTAAGGTGGGCAATGGGGGTGTGTAGTTTTATATTTAGATTGACCCATTTGTAGCCCTTTCTGGTCGGCTAGTCATGGAAACACATGACTACTGTAGTTGACCCATGGGCTTAATATTTACTGTAACTACAGGTATTTTATCATCTATTTTAGGTTGGTTTAGCCCAGGCGGGGAGCCAATTCCAGTCCTCAAGGGCGACCATCAGGTCAGTTTTTCAGGCTCCCTCTGCTTCACCACAGGTAGTACAATCTTCAACTGAGCCACTGATTGAGCCACATGTGCTGAAGCAGGGATATCCTCAAAACCTGATTCTTGGGGACTGTAGATGGCCACCCCTGGTTTAGCTTAACTGGCCTACGTACAGTATACAATGGGCAGCATATTGCCATTATATACATACTGTTGGAAAGAAAGGGCCAACGTCAGCCTGGACTAGGTGATTAATTATTTGCGGGATTTCTGCCATTCATCCCATTCCAATAAATATCAAAACATGATGTATGGCAGTTTTTACATAAAAATGCGGTATTATGCCTGTTTTTTATTGGATCGGATCAAAAGATTTGTTTTTGGTGGTGCAATGTTGATATATTGCACTATAAAAACAAGGTATTTTTTGCAGGGCAAATACCGCATTTGAAGTTACTGCAGCTTGCTGTGTCCAGGCCTAAGTTTCTTCCATATCCACACAATGGAGAGGGTAGGTACAGTAGGGCCACCGACACAAAACCTATTCACCCCCCATCAGAGAGCACAAAACCACACACGATGAATCCCTCTTGCTGCTCCAAAACATCCTGTGATTGCAGGGGCAAACTTCAACAGAAAAAAGACAAGAAAGGAGTGCAACAAAGGATGGTATAAGTAGTGGATATAAAAAAGAGCAATATATTACAAAGTCACGTATAATTTAGCAAAAACCGGCGCACACGCTGTCCTCATCATAGTTCCAGGGTATCTGGCTGATCAAATGTCTAATGCTGGCGATTAGAATCCCAAAGGGAAAACAGCTAACAGCACATAACCCAGTCTGATGTAGAGATGGATATTCAGCAGCCTCATGGAGATCCCCAGTATTATACATTTGTCAGCCAGATACCCCCCACACCACAATACTCCCCCACAATAACCACACAATACATACCCCCCACCACACTACCCATATAATACATACCCCCCACCACAACACCCACACAATACACATATTCACCCACATATTTACCTTGGGGCTGGAAGGCCTCTGTTAGCAAGCTGGTCCGTGCTAGGATGCAGAAGTTGGGCCCAACTTTCGGCGTGGAAAGGGAGGTCCGGTGGGGGAGGCCACCGTAGCAGCAGCTGGGTTGCAGCAGCAATCGGAGGCACAGCTGCCAGATGCAGACGTTGAGCCTGACTGATGGCCAGGCCTAATTCCAGTGCCGGCCAGCCCCCTGCAGCTACTGGGCCCAGGACAGATGTCACAGCCCTCCCCCCTGTTGGAGGCCATGAGTGTTGGCACACAACTAATAAAAATAGACATAGAACAATACAGAGATTTGGGGGAAAAGTATATATCACTTAAATTTGGGTAGAAAAGAATGCAAATGGTGTTTCCAGAAATGAAAATATATACTGTACAAGAAACAGTTGAATGAAACATTAAATGTATATGTTTTCTCCACATTGGAAGCAAAAGAGCTGTAAGGCTGCGCTTATAGTGCCGGCGACAGCGATGCAACGTCGCGGCAAAACAAATGCATTGCCGCCATCGCATGCGGTTATAGTAAGCGCAGCGCGACGGAGCGACAGATTGGTCGCGATAGCTGGAAGTCATCTCTTTTTGATTTTCCAGCGACCGTCACCTGACCGTCGCGTCACCGTCACCGGCACTATAAGCGTTGCCTAATGTCAGTAATGTGGAGGTATCATTACCTGATCTAATGTTGAAGCTGTCAAAAAAGATGTATCGGATGCAAAGGCAATACGTCTTACAGGGATTCTGTGATGCTGCAATCTACTCAAACAGATGCCAAACATTTGCAAAAGTTCATCATTTTGTAAAAGTATAAAATCTGCACCTTATGTTTTCTGCTGCAGAACAATACCTATGTGCAGTATTTTCTCTAACCTTCCTGTGCTCCAATTGTGCATGAAATCAGTATTGACTAAATGACTACTATGCTTTTATTTATCTAAAAGTATACCCATAATAATTTCAATTCTAAAGAATGTTTCATCATAAATCTGTATATTTACTATACTTTATAAATGTAGCACTGTTTTCCCCCCTCTCTGGAAGATGTTGCTGCTACTACAGATGTTTATGGTGCGTGTGTACCTGTGAGGGTTCAGGAGAGCTGAGGGTACGCATAGTAGTGGGGACCAGGACAGGCTTTTGATGATCTAGATGTTCCCCAGAGTGTCAGCGCCTCCAGCTTCCAGGATATCCAGAGACACTCTCCCACTGAAAGACTTCTCCCCCCCCACCCTCACCCACTGCCCAATAGACTGAGAACTCAGGCAGGGGTATATAAAAGCAAAGGGGTTTATTGTGTTGCAGTTATTGCAGATGGTCTTATACAGCGGATGCATGATGGTCAGAGGATCCTAGGCCTCTGGATGGTACTGGCTCACTGATAATGGAGGCCTCTTGATCTTTATTGGCCAGCCCATGAGGGACTGACTGGCCTGTCCATCTCCCAGCCAGGAGGAGACCAGCCACACACCTCCACTCCATAGAAGGGTTGATCAGCACTCAGAATTTGCACTTCCTCCCTGAGGCTCAGAAGGGGAGGGCACTGGATCTGCACCATGATAGGCTGCACACAGATTCCTATGTCACCCCCACTTCTGTCACTCAGGGAATCAAAAGCCCACAGGATTGCCTGTCACAGTCTGTACCTACAAAGGACTTACATGACAGGAGACAGAGAGGCAATCTGGGCCAGCCATGTTACATAAAAATAAAAAATAACTCCTTTAAAATTGAAAACATACACAGAAAATGAGCAAATCCCCGTCATCAAGCAGCCTGGGCCACCAAGGCACTGGTGGGTCCTGGGCAAAGTATAAACTAGTGGGCCCCTCTGCTTACAAGAAAATACCAGCAGACACATCTCCTCCTCACCTACGGTGGGACTGTATACTTCAGTCTGCTTTGGGTCAGAACCAGTTTCTTCTGTTGCCTCAGAAGAAAAGTCACAACCAACAGCACTTGCTTCACTTTTAGTTGTGCGAGTATCTCCATGGGACGTTGATGGTGTAGCTTTGTTTCTAAAATGTGACAAATTGTGTAGCTTTTTGATCTTGCTCTTGCTTCTTCTTAACAGTTTATTTTCTTTTGGGACATCCAGACTTGTACTTTTTGGAAGGTAGTGATTGGCGACGTATTGCTAATGTTGACTGATGACTGTTGGCCTGAACCATAAAGTGAAAAATAATTCAATTAATACATTTTGGGCCTGGGGGTAGGGAGAAGTTATGATCTTGGGGGTGGGGAGGTGTAGGTATGGCCCTGGGGTAAGAGAGAGAAGAAGGTATGGGCCTGGGGGTAGATATACAGCCTGGGGGCAGGAAGGGACACAACAGAGGGGATCTGCTAAATGGGGCAGGGGGAGGTGCCTATCAAAGGGGGCCACCCTTCCACCTTCCTTCAGCAGGCCCCTTCTGACTAGCACCTCCACGGACACCCTCAAGCAGGCCCCCTCTGACAGAAGCCTCTGAAGATCTGGCATTACATATTAGTCATACCGGCAGGGGTGTCCGGGCCCCTTGACTCATTAGACGAGCCTGGCTGGGACCCTGGCAGTGGTGGGCCCCGGGCAAATACCCTTTACGTCTATTGGATAAAGGGGCCCTGCTAGCAGTGTCTTTATGAACACTTTAGTGAAATATGTAAATGTGTATCTCTACATAGAAAATAAGTTATCAGGAAAACAAAATATTATTTGTGTGAGGTGGTTACTCATAATAATTTGACATATCATAGATTGTAGTAGTAGTTACAAATATATTCTGCAGTGAATGCAACTACTTTGGTTTCCCCTCTGGCAGCAAATTAGTGTCTGTTTTATTGCAACAAATGACTACAAAAGTAATTGGGGAAAATTTGTAGCTCTCTCGTATGGGAACAGATTAGACAGGCCACAGGGTGCGAACATAACATATCCAAACACGGTGCATATGTTAATATACAAACAGTATAATAATTTTGAAGCTGCAATCTACATTTTTTTAAACTCTTGAAACATAAATAACAGTGTAAAAATGAAGGGTGAGCACATTCAGTCGTGTTATGGCTTGGATATTTTTTTTAAAAATGCGTTTTGGTTCTGGTTTTGCCAAAAGTCAATTTGTTTCGTTTTGGATTTTAACCACATTAAAAACTTAAAATAAACTGGGAAAAAATAGCTAAAATAGCCTAATTAAGCACGAAACATACTTAAAATAAGTATAAACTCATTTTATACTGTTGCCTGACGAAGCAGATTAGTCTGTGAAACATGTTGTGGTAAGAGCATTGGGGACACTGCATGCAGACCATCCCCATGGTTAACTGTTAGTTGACCTGAGAGAGAGACTGTGAACTTGGGAGACGTGCACAGAGCAGCACACGGACCGCGCGGTACTGCGCATACACGGAAGCAGCAGAGCGAGACGGTGACATCACTTTATCCCAGCGCACGGGGTAGACTGTCTCGAGATCGGCGTTGCCTCCCTTTTACCCACGGACCATGGACGGGGCAGCATGGACTGTACCATAAAGATCCCACTGGATAACAGATTTATTATATGTAAGTTGATACTTGTTATTTGTATTCACTTTTAATATATATATATTCAACCTTGGTGCTCTCTGTGCTTTTTGTGTTCATAACAGCAATTAGGAAACTAAAATATATAACTGAAAAATATAAAATTGTTCAAAATGATATGGGGAGAAACACCTAGATATAGTCACTTTGCATTATTTTCCCGTTGTTGATTTGTGATTGGTTTCGGAATGTAAGGCTCTGATTTCATACAGCTGGCTCAGCCCTAGTAAAAATGTGTACTATGTAATAAAATCCCTTGTGATAAAATACTGTATGTTAAAACAATAGAGGATATACAGTAGCTCATAACATATATTTTTTTATAGCACTGACAGTGTATGCAGCACTGTATATGGAATTTTCACTGAAGTCACTGAACATAAAAATGTGAAGTGAGCTAATATAGCAAGTGTATATATAAAACTTAAATATAAATAAAGTAAATAAAAGTATAACTATTGCATGCAGTAAATAGATTTAATATGCAAAAAGTATATAAAAACATGCTTAAGGTAAATGTGTGTCATGGCAAAGTGAACAAAATAAAAATGGGGATATATTAAGTTTTCAACACACATAAAAATACATCTACTAAGAGTGAAAGTGAAAAAATGAGTGTTAAAACACTCACAGACCTCTGGATTCCTATGGTGCTCTTGAAGACAGACAGACAGACAGGTCTGTAAATTGGAACAGAGAAAAGCAAAAAAAAAGCGCCCAGAATCCAATTGCCAGAATCCAAACAATTTACTGATGACAGATATAATGAAACAAATAAAAAACATAATAAAACACAAGATAAACGCACAATACAGTGGCTTGCATGCAGCTGTAACAGTACTGGAACATCTGCACTGTATTTCATCACTTGCTGACAAGCTGTGAGTAAGGGAAGATATCTGTGGGCTGTTTTACTCATGCATGGCTGCTAGTTTGCAGCACTTCTGAGTATTGGCTTCTCAAATCTCTCCTACAATTACCGCGTGACCAGCTTTGATTCAGCAAACTTGTAGGAACGGGGATACCACCCCCATTGGTGCAGTGCGGGTGCTGTGTCTTACTGATGTAGCGGCATATTCTCTACCACTTGCCATGAGGCATTTTGCACAGATAACAGTCCTGCGCCGCGAGATGGTGCAAAGCAGACCATCGGATTAACACAGTGGGGGTCCCTGCATTTTAATTGAACTCACGCTGTCTGAATCCTACCGGGCTCCAGCTGTCCTATAGGCTACGTCCATAGAGCCTCAGCCCACGCTCGTCCGCGTTGACGCTGAGGCTCGCCTGCCCGGTCAGGAGCGATCCCATGGACTGGCAGGCGAGCTAGCGTGCGCGATCGGGGGCGGGGGAGGCAGCAGGAGGTGGGGGAGGAGGGGCAGTGACGTCTCTTGGCCAATCGCCCACGACGAACTGACGTCAACGTCACGGCGCCGTTACGTTGACGCTGCTTTGCTGTAATTGGAGGTTTTCAGCTAACAGCGCGCTGAGATACAGGCTCTGCTGTCGGCTGAAAATTCCAACGCCTCAGCACGCCTGCGAATGCTCGCGCGAGCCCCTTCTAAAGACATCCTCATTGAGGATGCCGAAGCTCAGCGCGGAGCGTCCGAGCGGCTCAGCGCAGCTTCCCCTGCTATGGACGTAGCCTGAGAGACGTGCAGTCAGAGATAGACTGAATCAGTCACTCTACCTATGCGCCTCTAACAGGCGATCACAGGGCTTTTATTTTATTTTGATAACATAGTATTGTAGCAAGGGGTCTCCGGAGCTGAACTGCCTTGATTTTAGGTCCAGAGACCCCGTGCTTCCCGAGTTACAGACCTCGGTATGGGGTGCCGGTATCCTTGCCATGTTTAAACTCTCCCGTGTCACGGCCCACGTGATCGGGGATTTAAACAAAACAGGGGGATACTGGCACCCCGTAACGGGGCCTGTAACTCGGGAAGCAGGGGGTCCCCGGACCTGAAATCAATTTGATTCATCTCCGGAGACCCCCTGCTACAATACTATGTTATCAAAATAAAAGCAGCTTCATTACCTTAGCGGCTAACCGGTAAGGCAATGAAGGGGTTAAGGCAGACTACCAGGTTTATTGGGGCAGAGCGGGTGAGTGAAGGGTGTACTCATCCCAGGGTAGGTGATTAGGCCTGCAGTGAAGGTTGCAGGAGGAGTTAACCCCTTCATTACTATGTCCTAATATTCTCAAACTTCAGTTAAAACGGTAATGTTTGGCTGAAAAGTCTTATTTATCGGCTCATATAATACCACACAATATTCTGAGAACTAATTTCCACTGACAGTCGAGGGTCAATCCTTAAATAGGTGACTTATATAAGAAGCATCTTATGTTGTCCACTAAAGTGATTAGCTAGGACTACATTCTTATGCATATGCATCTGATTATAATAATTATTATACAAATCTGCACTTGTATCATGATCATGTTCAGTTCACGATCCACAAACTAGCAAGTATCACCTACACAGGCATAGTTCATTATGAACCTAGTGAGGGCCATTTATAGCATTTAGCTGTAAATTTATTACTATAATATTATGCCCTTTACATATTATATACATTCATTGTCTATGCCCATGTAGATCTACTGCTATTATAGTATTGAAATGCGTTCTTAACCTGTTTTTACCTCATTGTACATTTATGTGTTGTTAATAAAGTTTGTTTTAGGAAAAAAAAGAGAAAAAAAGACAGTCAGATAGCATTACCATACCACCTGACTGACCTGGCCAATGGCTGTGCACGCCGCGTCACCGCGACCCGTTGCGACGCGTGACGATGACGTCACACCCGGTTGCGCGAGGCACAGTACAGGTGAGTATAAATCATGCAGTTTTACACTTGTTAGTCACCTTGATAAAGTGCCTCGTGCACGAAACGCGTAGGTGCGTTCGTGTGGCTTTGTTGTCCCTTTGCTGCACCACCCTGCAATAAACCTGACCTGTTGTTAAGCTGAGTGCTCACTTTGTATTTTTTCCGGTCTCAATGGGAGTTGGAAAATGAGGCAGTGCAACACATCTTCACCTATCTTCCTGCTGGCTATCTACCTGGATGAACTGCACGCCCTGGATATCTGGAAGTCCTGCAAGCACTAAGGTAACAGGGCCAGAGCGCCCTTTCATATATGCATATGTTTACCAGTGCCTTTTTTCATTTTATATTCATTTTATATTGGTTACTAGGGGGGGCTGTTATGGTGTTTCAACTGTGTTGGTCATGTGGACCCCACTAGACTCCTAGCCCGTACCTGACAATTGCCATATTATTCATGGACTTTCCATTGCTATCCAGTATCATTTATATATACTATTGAGGAACTTTGACCAATTTGGATGCATCACTTTTTTCCTGTTTTCCACTGACAGTCGAGGCACTGGTAACGAAGTTGTCCAGAAGTCTGTCACAATGACCAAGCACTGTCTTTAAGTGAAACAAAAATGTAATTTCTGAACACCACCTCAATCTCACATTATTGCGAGCTTGAAAAGAAATGTGTTTAATATAATATCACAAACTGCAAAACACTTACATGTAATAATCTCATTCGCAACAAACTGTATGAAAGTTGAAAAATCAAATACACAAAATTCTTAATTCTCAAGAAGTTTGGGATTTATGAACGGTTATACTGCTATATTCAAAAATAGAAATCCAGCTCTCCAGTGGACTTATTTACAGAATTACAAGCAATTCATCAAAATTTCGGTCCCTACATGGACCATCTTCAACATAGAAAAGCAGTGACACCTATGCACGAAATATGCCCACCAGATGCCAGGGAAACATGTAAGGGGCAGGGAAGGAACAGGAAAAATAGCAGCAAGGGCCCAATTTAAACTGTTGCTTGGCAATTATCATAACAGTGTTATGCTTCCTGTGACACAACAATAGAATAAACCTTATTGTAAATGTATATAATTATACATATCTCACTTGAATACAATACATTTAAATCATAGTAAGGAACAAAGAGCAGTGTCAATACTACTGTATATATGAAATTAAGCATAAATAAACAGAATATTAGAATATACACTCATTGTATAATACTACTGTTCAAAAGCCCTAGCGGCTCACTGTCAAATATAAATACCCTATTATTCTAGCAACTATGCTCAAATATCGATAAGGAAAGATACAGCCTCGCCCTGGACTGCTGACAAAATGTAATGACCAGCAGGAGAGTACAGTAGATCATGTATAGCGAGCATGGTATGTCTGTACAAAGCAATGCCTACTGAAGTTAACAAGACAGCGACAGTGCTTCTAAGTCTTGCTGCCATTTTTCAGTTCCCTCACAGTTTCTTCCCCCTTACATGTTTCCCTTGGAGTCTGGTGGGCATATATTTCACACAGGTATCACTGTTTTTTTTTGTTTTGTTTTTTTTTGTTTGTTTTTTTGTTTTTGTTTTTATTCTCCATGTGGGGACCGAAAAGTTGATGAATTGTTTGTAATTATGTAAATAACTTTCTTCACATGTCTACTGGAGAGCTGAATTTCCATTTCTGAATTGTATACTGTATCTTCCAGATGTCTGGACAAACATCCTTGGTAGGATTAACTGATTTCTACTTCAAATTGTGAGTGCTCCTTTTTCTATGCGAACAGTTATACTGACATTGTGAATACCGTGGAAAACTAAACAAGGGCCTGCTGCACAATGAATAATTATAACGGCCTGAAAGGGAGGGAAGCCATCCAATCAGATACCATATGCTTCCCTCCCTTTAAGGTGACGTAACATCACCCAAAAGGGAAGGCATCACATGGTACATCCACCAATCGTATTAGTGGATATACCATGCGATTCCATTACGTTTGCTAGAGAAGTAATTCCCTGCCAAACTTCATGCTAGAAACATCGTACATCCACCAATCCTTGCACGTCTCATTTGACAGCAAGAAGATGGTGGGTTAGCATCTGTGGGACCCGATGAAGAGAAGAAAGAAGATAACAAGAAAAGAAGAAAAGAAGATCTACTCACTGGGGACTCCTCTTCAAGAAACTGAGGATCATGGACTTCTGCACACCATGCTGTTCTTCAAGATGAGGATCATTGCTTTGGGGGGCAAGAGTTCTTGGTGCCACAGTTGGAGGAGGAGGTTGAAAGCCTTCATCCTGGTATGGGTAAGAGACATATTGTATTTTATTTAATTGTGTCATTTTTTTTTGTTTTATGTTGCCCATTGATTGCCAATGTGGTTCTGTGCCCCCGTTGAGGGGGTTTGTTAACCCATTCTCAGTTGTTTCAGCTGTTGGAGGTTAGTGGCTCCTCCTTCCCAGGTTTTAAGCTCGCCCCTCCCCACTTCCCTAGTTTGCAAGTCCTTTCATTCTGCTGGATATAGACCCACTGTGGTCTTTCTCCCTCCTAATAGAGGTAAATGAGATTTTTAATCCTAATAGAGGTATATTAGTTTTTTATCTGGTAGTGTTAGGACTTGCGAACAGGTGTCTGCCTTGTCGTGGCTCGCAAGCTTACAACGCTTTGGCCAAAGGGTTAAACTAAATGACCCTATTTCAAGAGAATATATAAGTATTTTACTGTGTATTTCTGTCATGTTGGATGTAGCATTGGGCTTCTCTGTCGTCTGATGTATACATATGCCACGCTCAATAGCACTCCATTTTGACACATATACATATATATATATTTTGTGAGGGCTCAGGGGTTCCCAAAAAGAGCTTGTTGGGTTCTGTGTTTTGTTAACTATTTCATATCCAGAGCACTTTGCTAACATGTAAAATCTATAGCAGAATAAACTATAGTAGAAAAAAGGTAGGTATCTCTATTGAAGAAAATGTATTTCTATAAATGTCATCACAGGCCGACAGTTCATTGGTATAATAAATAATATATTTTCACTAATACATGTTGTGTTTTTATATTAACCAATATAATCACATGATGCTGGGAAATAACATGTCCGCTGTTTAATAAGCATGTTGAAAGGTAATGGAGAGTAACTCAACCCTTATATCTTTTTTTTAAACTAAATTCACCACTATTATTTTTAATTGATCTTTAATAAAATATGATGTTTTCATTTGATTACTTATCCTTACACTATGTGGTTCAGAGTCCAGTTACCCTCCTTTTCTTATGTGTTTACCTTGCTAATTTGAAACATTGTGACTGTAGTACCTGGGTTTGTATTTGCAACATTATACTTTTGGGCGCAGTTTGGATTCTCGCCGTTAATGTACTTTTGTATGTTTTTAATTTCACTTTTGCCTCGTTTTGCTCACTGAAAGCTTAAGGACAGCGAGTTTAATACAAGGTGAGTGTCTGGGTGGCAGCCAGGTCTCAGAGGAAGTTGACATCGAAACTAAAACACCCAGAAGGTACAGTACTGGCAGCTCTTTTTTTGTAATATATTACAACATTTATATGAGTTAAGGATGCTTTCAAAATATTTTTTGGATGTGCTGCTGCTTTTCTCTTTACAAAATGTTTTATACACACTAATTAATACACCTGCTTTAATTTCCTCTGAGGGATAAAAGGATGGTGATAAACTAAGGAATATATCACCAGGGGGAGCACCTATCTCACATAACTGTTACTAAAACCAAGGCAAATTGCCGTTATGTAATTTGAAGCGAGACCACATATTGGAGGGGGTGTATTCTTTCATTTCTGTGCCAGATGCCCAGTTGTAAAATATGCAATGTTCCATATTTTTCCCTGCAGTTAGAAACTTATAATGTGCAGTGCAGGTTCTCTTACTGTTTCAAAATGAAACGTTATAAGACAGTAATTAAACAGCAGTGCTTCATAATGAAGTACAATTTATTGGAGTTTCAAAGAAATTAAAACACTCATGAATGAGACATATTGAATGTTTTGTTTAAAGTGTGTAGAAACCCCATGCTGACAGAGGTGCCTGCAATGCATTCTACGGCTGATAATTTTGCGTATGGTTAATAGATTTTCAAAATAAGCTCAAAAGTTATATATATTTCTATGCTCACTAAAAAAGCACATACATTGATAAGGAAGCAATACATGAGCGATTCCCAAGGCAGTGCATAATACATTAATACATTTTTGAATGTAAAGATTGTTTCTTGACATTATTATTGTTATTTTATTATTATTATTATTATTATTATTATTATTATTATTATTGAGGTGGATATACTCTTGCTCACTAAGGCATAGCCTGCCTTGTGATCTAAAAATGTTCAACTTTATACATTAAAGAGATTTTGCTGTCTAAATTCTTGTAAATGTGCAGAACAGATCATTATAACCTGCATTATATGGTACACTATAAACTTCTCTTTAATTACACTTTTCAGTATTTTATCTTAAACAAATGCCAGCCAATACTTGGTTCAATGCCTCTGTTTCCTGATATGGCTCTGCACACCCCTTGATTATAAAGTGACTTATATAGTGAGCATTGTTTTTGTTCCCTGTTTCTCTCCATAATTACAAGTTAAACAGCACATTGATGTTAAGTAAAGAGTAGCTGAAATAGTGTGGGAGGTTTGGGCGGGCCCTTTCACAATAGAATACAGTAATACAGCATTAATGCCTTTCAACAACAATCAATAAATTAGGCATTCCCAAACTTTAAGATAGCTCTTGAGAAAACAAAATTAGTATAGTGAAACCCTCCTTGAGCTTTATCATTCATAAAGTTACACTTATAACTAATACTCACACTTTCTCCTCCCTAATCCTCCTTCTTCTACCATTGACTTATTTTCTCAAGTTACAGAGGAAGAAGTGTTTTAGCTGCTCTTCTGTAGAGATGGGCGAATCCACCCAAATCCCATTCCCAGATTTTCTCGCATTTCCCCCCCAAAATCCGTTTTGCAGTGTAAAATCCGCAAACGGATTTGGTCGGCTTTAATCCGCGCGTTGGATACAATCCGTGGACTGATTTGCAGAATCCAATCCGCAGATTCAGCAACTCGTTGTCAGATTCATAAGAATTTGCCAATGGATTGCTGAATCCGTGGATTAGATTCTACACATCCATCCACGGGTTGCGGAATTCGCGGAGTGTATTCGTAGTAATAATAATAATAATAAAATTCGACAAAATATGAATCGTCCTTTTTGAGATGGATTTGCGGAAATGTCGCGGACCAAAGGAACTGGGCGATCTGTAGCGGATCCAAATCTGCCCACAAAATTTGCCCATCTCTACTCTTCTCCCTAACCTGCACCACATGCAACCTCGACCCCATTCCCTCCCATCTCCATAAACTTCTTGCTTTTACAGTGATCCTGATCCTCACTCATCTCTTTTTTCTGGTACTTTTACATCTCTTTTTAAGCATGCTATTGTCTGACCTATTCCCAAGAAGAACACCCACGACCCTACGTCCCTTCATCCCTTACTAACTATGACCCTCGTTCTCCTGCAAATTGTTCACTCTTGGCAACTGTGGCCCTGCCCTCTAGTGCTTTTCATCCTACCTCTCCCACCCCTCCAGCGTATTTTTTGCTTACTCCTCCTCTACCCCTGTGGATCTCTCTGTTGGTGTACCTCAAGGTACTAGTGTAGGGTCCCCTACTCTTCTCTCCTAATATCTTCTTTCTCGGTGACCTTATTACTTCATTTGGCTTTAGCTATCATCTATATGCTGATGCCACACAACTCTCTTTTTGGACCTGATCTTTCACCTGCAGTCCAGTCACAAATTACAGATTGCCTATCGACAATCGCTGCCTTGATAGCCCTTTGTTGCCTCAAAAACAAAATTATCACTTTTTTTTAACCTTTTCAATTTTGGGGTAAAGAATAAAGAGTGACAAGGGAAAAATAATATTAGCATAACATTCTTGAATAATAAAGATACAAAAATACACAAACATGAGGGGGGGGAGATTAAACATATAAACCACCCACTCCTCTCCGGCACACAGTCTCCTCGGCCGGAGTAACTCCACTGAAGGGAGAAGGAGAGGAGACATAACTATCCTGTTGAAAACTTATATGAATATATCAAGGGGGAAGACATCCACGGGACGGAAAAGGGGGGGGGGAGTCATCTCACCATCATCTTTCGATTCAGCCAACTACTGTAGAAAGAAATCCTCCCTTTGTTGTGAGGGTTCAGGAAATCTCCTAACTCTTATTTTTTCCGGACCTTCCCTTCTCATCAGGTCCTGTCCATTAGTTGCCTTAAAGTTAATGTCTAAAAAGGAGCTCCTCATACTCTCTCCCAAACCAGGCACATTTTTCCCTTGCCCATTAAAGTCAATAACACCATTACTCACCCAGTGTCACAAGTATGGTTCCTACGGGGTATATTTACTCTCCCTCTTTCTCCCCCCACCCCCCGAGTAACTGTGGGTTAGCACCACCAGGGAATTGACAAATATGTTTTTCAGCCACTCATTGAGGCTGCAATGCCATATTTATATAACTACGCTAAAAAATAATTACAGCCATCGATATGCTGCTGTTTCTTGTAGCAACTGTTATGAAACAAAATGATAGCTAAATACTCATTACTGTGATCCCTTTAAAAAAGTGTTACAACACACTTATTAAACCTACAAACTGTACCACACACATATAGTTACTTTTCTATTGCTTTATGTAACTGGCTGCCCCCTGGGCTAGTTTTTTATTTATATTTTTTCATTAGTCTTATTATTGGGATTTCTATACATATTATATTAAACAACAGAATAAAACGGTACAAAAATGCAGACACTTACAGTAAACACAAACTTAAATATTATTGTTACGCCTCCCTAATCCTCCTTCTTCTACCATTGACTTATTTTCTCAAGTCAATGGTAGAAGTTACATTGACTTATTTTCTCAAATTAAGGAGGAAGAAGTGTTTTAGCTGCTCTTCTGTAGAGATGGGCGAATCCACCCAAATCCCATTCCCAGATTTTCTTGCATTTTCCCCCCAAAATCCATTTTGCAGTGTAAAATCCGGAAACGGATTTGGTCGGCTTTTATCCGCGCATTTGATACAATCCGTGGACTGATTTGCAGAATCCAATCCGCAGATTCAGCAACTCGTTGTCAGATTCTTAAGAATTTGCCAATGGATTGCTGAATCCGTGGATTAGATTCTACACATCCATCCACGGGATGCGGAATTCGCGGAGTGTATTCGTAGTAATAATAATAATAATAATAATAATAATAATAAAATTCGACAAAATACGAATCGTCCTTTTTGAGATTGATTTGCGGAAATGTCGTGGACCAAAGGAACTGGACGATCTGAAGCGGATCCAAATCTGCCCACAAAATTTGCCCATCTCTACTCTTCTCCCTAACCTGCACCACATGCAACCTCGACCCCATTCCCTCCCATCTCCATAAACTTCTTGCTTTTACAGTGATCCTGATCCTCACTCATCTCTTTTTTCTGGTACTTTTACATCTCTTTTTAAGCATGCTATTGTCTGACCTATTCCCAAGAAGAACACCCACGACCCTACGTCCCTTCATCCCTTACTAACCATGACTCTCGTTCTCCTGCAAATTGTTCACTCTTGGCAACTGTGGCCCTGCCCTCTAGTGCTTTTCATCCTACCTCTCCCACCCCTCCAGCGTCTTTTTTGCTTACTCCTCCTCTACCCCTGTGGATCTCTATGTTGGTGTACCTCAAGGTACTAGTGTAGGGTCCCCTACTCTTCTCTCCTAATATCTTCTTTCTTGGTGACCTCATTACTTAATTTGGCTTTAGCTATCATCTATATGCTGATGCCACATAACTCTCTTTTTGGACCTGATCTTTCACCTGCAGTCCAGTCACAAATTACAGATTGCCTATCGACAATCGCTGCCTTGATAGCCCTTTGTTGCCTCAAAAACAAAATGATCACTTTTTTTTAAACTTTTCAATTTTGGGGTAAAGAATAAAGAGTGACAAGGGAAAAATAATATTAGCATAACATTCTTGAATAATAAAGATACAAAAATACACAAACATGAGGGGGGGGGAGATTAAACATATAAACCACCCACTCCTCTCCGGCACACAGTCTCCTCGGCCGGAGTAACTCCACTGAAGGGAGAAGGGGAGGAGACATAACTATCCTGTTGAAAACTTATATGAATATATCAAGGGGGAAGACATTCACGGGTGGGAAAAAGGGGGGGAGGAGTCATCTCACCATCATCTTTCGATTCAGCCAACTACTGTAGAAAGAAATCCTCCCTTTGTTGTGAGGGTTCAGGAAATCTCCTAACTCTTGTTTTTTCCGCACCTTCCCTTCTCATCAGGTCCTGTCCACTAGTTGCCTCAAAGTTAATGTCTAAAAAGGAGCTCCTCATACTCTCTCCCAAACCAGGCACATTTTTCCCTTGTCCATTACAGTCAATAACACCACTACGCACCCAGTGTCACAAGTATGGTTCCTAGGGGGTATATTTACTCTCCCTCTTTCTCCCCCCACCCCTCGAGTAACTGTGGGTTAGCACCACCAGGGAATTGACAAATATGTTTTTTCAGCCACTCATTGAGGCTGCAATGCCATATTTATATAACTTCGCTAAAAAATAATTACAGCCATCGATATGCTGCTGTTTCTTGTAGCAACTGTTATGAAACAAAATGATAGCTAAATTCTCATTACAGTGATCCCTTTAAAAAAAAGTGTTACAACACACTTATTAAACCTACAAACTGTACCACACACATATAGTTACTTTTCTATTGCTTTATGTAACTGGCTGCCCCCTGGGCTAGTTTTTTATTTATTTTTTTTCATTAGTCTTATTATTGGATTTTCTATACATATTATAGAACAGAATAAAACGGTACAAAAATGCAGATACTTACAGTAAACAAAAACATAAATATTAATGTTACGCCTCTAACTTTAAAGACAAAAGTTGTACACTTTTACACAAGAAATTTTAAACCAAATACAATTATTTCTTAAATTCAATTTTCAGTCTGCTCAACCATAAACAGATATAAGATTCCACCCTTGGCTTCTGGCTCTATCAATCTACCCAGTATTCCCTAGTTACGTCCCATTTTAATATTAAAAGTCCCCCTATCTAGCATCGTCATACGCTTTTTCAATTTGACTCTCTGGATTCTATAATATCTCCAGAGGTACCTTTTATCTATGACCTTCCATTATTTGTCCAAGGAGGCTCTAGGATTTGTCCTCAAATGTCTGTTTAATCAAATAGCTATCTTGTTGTGGCATTATAACAATAAACTGTTCCCACTTTTTAAATCATTTCCCAGTTTTAAGTTCTTTATTTGTCTCTGATTTCAATTTGTCTAATAGTTTTCATTTGGACAAATAGTCTTTTAAAGAGGCAATCCAAGACGGAGCAGTACCCCATTAATTTCAGCCCCGGGGACCCCCAGCTTCCAGAGGTACTTACCTCCATATTGGGTGCCCGTCACCACACATGATTCACATTATAGCCAACTTTCAAAGCTCCTAGGCCCTGCAGACCAATAGGAAGTCGTGATGCCACACGGTGTGGCGTCCTATTGGCCCATGTGATGATCTTGGCGTGAGACCCGGTGTCACATTACTTCCGGTTGGCGAGGAGTTAGCTACATAAATCACCATTCCAAATAGAGCTGTATACTCCTTGACGAAGCGTTGAAACATGCATGAAACGCGTTAGAGTTCACTTACTCCATCTGTGTCATGTTGTCACATTTTTCATTAAAAGGATTTTAACTTAGTTCCAGTATTGTAGCCCTCGCACTTTCTGCTGCTGTGTTCTGGTTTTTTTCTCTTTGGATTGTCTGCATTTATCAAACACAGAACGGGCGGCTTCATATTGTGAGCACCGCTCCCCAGCTGCGCGGCAACTTTCCCTTACCTCGTGTCTCCTGCGGCTTCCCCACCTCGCTACCGGGTCCCCCTCCTCGTTGTGCCTTTTTCGAGGGAACACACGTGTTACATTTGGAAGGCAAATAGGGCAATCTGTTGCCGTGACCGCATAAACCGAACAGTTTGTTGCCTCCAGGGTTCTCAGGTTTGGCACATTGTGGATCGGGTAGACAGATTGTTGGGAGAGGCTGGGATTGTCCCGGCGGTCTTGGTACATGTTGGCACCAATGACAAAGTTAGAGAAAGATGGAGGGTCCTAAAAAATGATTACAGGGATCTAGGCCAAAAGCTTAAGGCAAGGACCTCCAAGGTTGTATTTTCTGAAATACTACCAGTGCCATGTGCTACCGCAGGGAGACAGTCAGAGATCAGGGAGGTTAAGGCATGGCTAAAACAGTGGTGTAGGAAGGAGTGTTTGGGGTTTTTAGAGCACTGGAATTCCTTTTCTGAGGTGCCATCTTTATTCTAGGGATGGATTGCACATCGATGAAGAGGGATCTTCTGTGATAGGGGGGAGAATGTTAAGGTAAATGTATATATGGGGCATGGGAACATCGCTGTATCTGGCACTGCAATTCCTATTCTAAACAGATTATAGTTTGGAATTGCTTCATTGATGATATCCAGTTGGTGTGGAGGGGTGAAGAAGAATATCTTCAATGATTTTGGGGTACATTAATAACAATGATAATAATCTAGTGTTCACCTCTATCAATCCTACTAAAGAGATCGATTTTCTTGATATTCATCTTGAAGCTGTGAGCAGTGGCAAAATCGTCACCAATACTCATTTCAAAAAGGTGGATACCAATAGCTTCTTGATGGTCACAAGCGACCACAATAAACAATGGATCCAAAATATACTTCTGGGTCAATTTACAAGACTCCGACGTAATTGTAGTCGCAATGTGGACTTTGAAAAACAAGCTAGTGAACTTTTCAATAAATTCCAACTTTGAGGCAACCAATCGGATCTATTAACTAGTGCATGGCATCGTGGTGCTAGGGCCCTGGATAGAGATCAATTATTGATCACAAAGACTCTCTCTATCTCTTGTCCACAGACTACAGATCCAATTAATGTTGCCTTAATCACTAAATATAATTGTCATAGTAATGCTATTAAACATATTATCCACAAACATTGGAACATCCTAGGTAGTGACCCTGTTCTGGGGTCTAGACTATCTGATAGGCCACATACACTATTTAAGAAACCTAAGAATTTCAAATACTCACTTGCTCCAAATGATATAGGTCTTAAAACATCTCAGGCTCCAACACTGACATGGCTATCCACTAAACATTCAGGTAACTTTACATGCGGTAAATGTTTAGCGTATAAATATTTACACTAAAATTGTAAGACTTTTTCTTCTTCTGCTTCCTCCAAACAATGACATTAAGGATTGCATCACTTTTTCCACTACACATGTTACCTCCTCAAGTGTACCTGTGGTCTCCTTTATGTAGGTAGGACCAAGAGACACTTGAGGTGCATCTTAGAGTATGTACGAAACATAAAAATTGTTTTTGCAAAACACAGTGTCTCCAGACATTTTTAAGATATGCCACGTACAGAATCCATCCTCTCTCCAGTACAAAGGCATCCAAATTGTTCCAATAGACAGGAGGGGAGGAGATAGGGTAAAAGCACTTTCAAAACAAGAGAGCATTGGATTTTTCAACTCTAAACCATGATACCTTTGGGACTGAACGAGGATGTACACATTGTCTTTTTTACTAAATATTAGCATTTTAGTCAATCTCTAGGACCATGTGCTGTGGGCATTATGCGGTGGTGTACTCTCTCTCTCTCTCTACAACCCATATATTTCAGATTTGGTCTCCCTCTCTTTTTCCTTAAGGGTACGTGTGTCATTTAAATAACTGTAAAGGACATTAAATAATTTTGGAAAAATAGTCAGTATTGTGTGTGTGTGTACCAGTATATATGTATATATATATATATATATATATATATATATACATATATATACATATATATATATATATATATATATATATATATATATATATATATATATATATATATATATATATATACACAGTGGTCGACAAATCACCAAAAAATCTACTCGCCGAACAAAAAAATCTACTCGCCACCTAGTACCACACGTGTGCTGCTTGGGCCAATAGGAGCTCGCCACGATGTTAAACCCACTCGCCCGGGGCGTGCAAATGTATAGGTTTGTTGAACACTGTATATATATTTATATATATATATATATATATATATATATATATATATGTGTGTGTGTGTGTGTGTGTGTGTATATATACAATAGGGGACTGCGCTTGGGTGTGAGATGATGACAGATAATAGAGTAAATATATAACACATAAACAACCTAGTTAAATATTTCAATAGAATAAACTCTTACTGGTATTAAATCAATAAAAAATTATATATATATAAAGATAATGTATAAAAAGGTGCTGTGGAAACCTATATACAAATCTAATAGGATATATATATATATATAATATATATATATATATATATATAATATATATATATATATATATATATATATATATTATATATACAGTATATATATATATATAGAAAAGCGCCCGATCCTAGTGCAATACGTTAAAAAATATAAATGTAATAATCCGAGATTCACAAATGAACACTCACAAACAAATGTAAATAAAAGGCGTGTTATGAGTATATACTCATGCTCCAATGATCCGTGAATGGTATTTCTGCTGTTCATCCAAGCTGCAAACCATGAGTCTCCGTACCAGTAGGAACTTGAGACGTCAGTCCTCCAACAGCACACCACAGCCGTATGTGGTTCCGGCTGGGGAATCAATTCTGGTTGGCACTAGCTGAATCAATGCGGGCCTCATGCAGTCTATCGCGGAGCAGGGCCAAGACTTTTAGATCATGTGTAGTCCAGTCCTACGCGTTTCATCAGATTAAACTGACTTCATCAGGGAATGAATTGTGGGTAAAATCACCTTGTATATATACCCCCAAGTTAATTTGATAAAGGGCATAATGATTAGCTAGAAATCATGTGTGAAATATATACCTAATGATATACTATGGTTAAAACATCAAAAATAGTAATGATGCAATAAAGTCATAGATACATGAATAATTCAACATGAAATGAAAAAACATTGTAATAAAAACATATATAACTGTTTTTACATATATAAACAAATAATTATACTAAATGAATAAATTAGCAATTATAAACATAAAACACTGAAAATATATAGTTCTTGCAAATAGTATAATTAGAAATTCTAAATTTCAGAACAGGCTTGTTTTGGAGGATGGTATATCTTAATTGATTAATGATGACTTAACATAATATTACCCCTAAGGGAAAGAATTAGTGGAAGAAAAGATAGGGAGAATTTGATCCACAGTGGAGTACATAATCAAATAGAGCAATTAGCTCTTTATCAAGAAATTTCATTATTATAAAATGTTGTCAATGTTTCATAAAGGAAACTGGATGAGCTTAAACAAAGGTGTAGTGATGGGTGCTCCTATCTGCAGGCATGTTCAGGAGTGTTTTATCTGCCCTGCCCTGTTGTAAGGGTTAATGAAGGGGATCATTTGCAATGGCTCCAGTGGATACCCATTGTCTGCTATAGGAAACACAGGAAACATTGTTAATAATATAAACATCACTATTCAGCACAGTAATTGTAGTCTGTCTAGGTGACCTAATAACATCTTTTGGGTTTAATTATCACCTCTATGCCGACGACACACAAATATACTTTTCAACACCTGTCCTTACACCTGCTGTACAAACCAAAGTTTCTGAATGTATCTCTGCTATATCATCCTGGATGGCCCTCCGCCGCCTTAAACTCAACATGGCTAAAACAGAGCTCCTCATACTGCTGCGGCCAAGTTTATTCGAGCATTTGCCCGTTCTTGGCCGCAGCAGTAGCCTGGCGCGCGCCCGAGAGTGACGGGCGCGCGCCGAAGCAGCGGAAGAGCGCCCTCCGATCGGGGCGCTCTCCCTACCGCTGCCGGGTCCGCCGGGTCCCCCGGAACCCCCTGCCGCTGTCCCGCGATCGCGGGACACCAGGGCTCCCTCGGGGAGCCCCTGGACGCGCGTGCAGGGGGCGCACGCTCCCGAAGACGCGTGACCGCGCGTCTATGACGCGCGGCACGCCGAGGGGCGGCCACTAGCAAGCCGGGAAATCTCCCGGCTTGCGGTACCGGCCACACTTTAATAAAGTGTGTCGGTAGTGTACTTCCTCCCAAACCTGGCCCTACTACCTCTTTCCACATTACTGTTGGAACTACAATCATTCACCCAGTAGCCCAAGCACGCTGCCTAGGGGTCACACTCGACTCCTCTCTCACATTCGCCCCTCACATTCAAAACATTTCTAAAACTTGTCGCTTTTTCCTCCGCAATATAACTAAGATACGCCCTTTCCTCTGTTGTTCGACTGCTAAAACTCTGACTCAGGCCCTCATTCTCTCCCGTCTTGATTATTGTAACCTCCTGCTGTCCGGCCTTCCTGCCTCTCACCTGTCTCCCCTACAATCTATCCTAAACGCTGCTGCCAGAATCACTCTACTCTTTCCTAGATCTGTCTCAGCATCTCCCCTCATGAAATCCCTCTCCTGGCTTCCGATCAAATCCCGCATCTCACATTCCATTCTTCTCCTCACTTTTAAAGCTTTACACTCTTCTGCCCCTCCTTACATCTTATCGATAATTTCTCGTTATGCACCATCCAGACTCTTGCGTTCTTCTCAAGGATGTCTTCTTTCTACCCCCTTTTTATCTAAAGCCCTCTCCCGCCTTAAACCTTTCTCACTTTCTGCCCCACACCTCTGGAATGCCCTTCCCCTCAGTACCCGACTAGCACCGTCTCTATCCACCTTTAAGACCCACCTTAAGACACATTTGCTGAAAGAAGCATATGTATAGCACTGTGGATAATCCTGGACACATGATACATAAAGCTTGGCCCCCTGCAGACGCACTTACCAGAACTCCCTCCTACTGTCTCTGTACATTCTACCTACCAATCAGACTGTAAGCTCCTCGGGGCAGGGACTCCTCTTCCGAAATGTTACTTTTATGTCTAAAGCACTTATTCCCATGATCTGTTATTTAAATTATCTGTTATTTATTTGATTACCCCATGTATTACTACTGTGAAGCGCTATGTACATTAATGGCGCTATATAAATAAAGACATACAATACAACTACTTGGTACAGTATAAAAAAAATGACAATGTGTTTGGTTTGCTATAGATACCAGTGGGTATTGGTTGAAGTTTGATTTCAGTTTGTTGATTAATGCTTTGCTCAACTCATAAGTGAAAAATTATACAAACTATTAACTAACATGACATCTGGTTCTCATTGTTCTATAACTTTGTTTCTCTAAGCTGAAAATAATATTTTCACCTAATTTGGGTGTCTCTTGTGATATTTTTTATTCCGTGTTGTGCTAACTCAATAGAATTTTCAAGTTAAAGTTTGAGTCAGCTCTGTTCGGGAGTTTTTATCACTTTTTCACCCACCTTTGAGGACTAATTCTTTTTTTAACATGCCTTACATAATACTAATATGCATATGATCATTTTATTTACATTGAATTAGTAATATTTGCATATAGTAAAACAATGATTCTCAAGATTTTCCTAGGACCCTGAGCCAGAGTAGGTTTTTTTGATTACCACTACAAATTAAGTGCTGTAACATGTTTCAAATGCATTGATAATTTATAAACCATGGTACTGTAGGTCTAGTGGTTACTGAGGAACGTTTAAAGGCTTCGAATACCTGTCCAGAGGAGAACTTCCTCCTGATGTAAGAAAGAGTAATGGAGTTGGATAGAACATTATAAGAAAAATCATTCACAGTGCTAGAAAGAAAGCAATGATAAAGTATTATATATATATATACAGTGTTCGACAATCATATATATTTACACGCCCTGGGCGAGTGAATTTAACCTCTGGGCGAGTAAATATTGGCCCAAGCAGCACACGTGTTTGTTTTTTTAATTTCCCCCGTTCGCGCTGGAGAAAAAAAACAAAGCCGGAGGTGGGTTCATGTTGTTGGGGGAGATTACCCCGCCTCCGGCTCTCTGAGCAGTGCCTTCGCTCCTCCCCGCCTCCTCTCAGCAATACTTTCCCTCCTCAGCGCTTTCACTCCTCCCCCTTCCGACAGCCAGCCCCTTCTGCGCCTCTGTCTGCCACAGGCCCCTGCAGGGCCATCTGTCGCCTCCCATCGGGTCATCTGCCACCCCCCCCCACCCCAATCTCTCCTGGCCTCAGTGACCCCCCCTCACCCCAATCTCTCCCGGCCTCCGTGACCCCCCTCACCCCAATCTCTCCTGGCCTCTGTGATCCCCCCTCACCCCAATCTCTCCAGGCCTCCGTGACCCCCCCTCACCCCAATCTCTCCTGGCCTCCGTGACCCCCCCTCACCCCAATCTCTCCTGGCCTCCATGACACCCCCTCACCCCAATCTCCCCCCCCCGAGACCCCAAATCTCCCACTCACTCCCGATCTCACCTCCAACTCCATGTCCCTGGCCTCCGTGACCCCGCGTGGCAGCTCCGCCAGGTTGTTGACCCGGATCAGCCCGTCGTGAGAAGATGGTCTCCTCCTTCACCGACAGCCACTGAGCTGAGGCTGCTGCCCCCATGTCCCGGCGTGTCTGATCCCCTCACTGACACCCGGTGACCCACAGCGACAGCCGCCGAGGCCGAGGGCGACACTCGGCCTGCCGCTTCCTCAGCTGTCACCAGAGACCACAGCGATACCATGGTGTGTAGGGGGGAAGGAGAGAGTATGTGTGTGTAGGGGGGGAGAGTGTGTGTGTGTGCGTGTGCGTGTGCGTGTGTGTGTGTGTGTGTGTGTGTGTGTGTGTGTGTGTGTGGAGAGAGAGAGAGAGAGAGTGTGTGTGTGTAGGGGGGGAGAGAGAGAGACCACAAGTAGTCAGTCACCCATCCAGTCAGTCACCTACCTACCTACCTACCCACCCACCCAGTCAATCACCTACCCACCCAGTCAGTCAGTCACCTACCCACCCACCCAGTCAGTCAGTCACCTACCCACCCAGTCAGTCAGTCACCTACCCACCCACCCAGTCAGTCAGTCACCTACCCACCCAGTCAGTCAGTCACCTACCCAGTCAGTCAGTCAGTCACCTACCCAGTCAGTCAGTCAGTCACCTACCCAGTCAGTCAGTCAGTCAGTCACCTATCCAGTCAGTCAGTCAGTCACCTATCCAGTCAGTCAGTCAGTCACCTACCCAGTCAGTCAGTCAGTCACCTACCCAGTCAGTCAGTCAGTCACCTACCCAGCAGCCAGTCAGTCAGTCATCTACCCAGTCAGTCAGTCAGTCACCTACCAAGTCAGTCAGTCAGTCACCTACCCAGTCTGTCAGTCAGTCAGTCACCTACCCAGTCAGTCAGTCAGTCACCTACCCAGTCAGTCAGTCACCTACCCAGTCAGTCAGTCACCTACCCAGTCAGTCAGTCACCTACCCAGTCAGTCACCTATCTAGTCAGTCAGTCAGTCACCTACCCAGTCAGTCAGTCACCTACCCAGTCAGTCAGTCAGTCACCTACCCAGTCAGTCAGTCACCTACCCAGTCAGTCAGTCTCCCTCTCTCCCCCACACTCTCTCTCCCCTACACTCTCTATCCCCCACACTCTCTCACCCCCACACTCTCTCTCTCTCCCCCACACTCTCTCTCTCCCCCACACTCTCTCTCTCTCCCCCACACTCTCTCTCTCCCCCACACTCTCTCTCTCTCCCCCACACTCTATCTCTCTCTCCCACACACTCTCTCTCTCCCACACTCTAGGGCGGGGTTGGGGGCGGGACTAGGTGGCAAGTATATTTTTTGGATGGGTGAGTAGATTTTTGGGTGATTTGTCGAACACTGTGTATATATATATATATATATATATATATATATATATATATATATATATATATATATATATATATATATATATAGGAAACCAGGTGTCCCACCAAGGAGACAAAAAACAGCACTCAAGGTATATTGCAAAAGTGTATTTGAAAAAAAAAAGCAGGCACATATAAATCCAACGTTTCGGTCCTGTATAGGACCTTCCTCAGGGGCGTGCTGGAGAACACTGCCCAAGGAAAACATATATACCCATCACCCACCTGTGTGCATAATCAAGAACCAGCTGATTGTAATTAAAAACGGGAGTACTGTAGGCGCATGGGAGCCCTGTCATCACTGTGCAGCAGCCCAGCCTCACCACTCCTCTGTTTACACTTAGCTATCAATGCCAAACACACCGCACATGTGCGCCTGCGGGTGGAGCCAGTGAGCACACCAGTCATTCTAAGGCATCCCCCGTTGCCATGGCGACGCAACTAAAGCGTCCGTAACCATGGGAGTGTAGGCAGAAGCAGACTGCAATAGGGAGCAGGGGCACTGAGCCGTGCAAACATGATGACGTCACATCACCAGCAGCAACAGGTCCTGTAACCAAAATGAAAGTGCAGTATTAAAAACACATGAAGAGGTGAAAATATATACTCCAGATGCACAGTATTAATAAAAATCTCTATCAATAGTGCAACAACAATAAATATACTAATATCACTCTAACATGCTACCAAGAGAAATGGATAGTGAATGCAGATTTGCTTGTAAGAGTTGAAAAAGCAGACATAAAGGAAGGGAAGGAACAGGAAGGGGGAGTGGAGGAAAAGGGAAGAGGGAAAGGGGGATGGGAGGGAAAGGGGGGAGGGGAAAAGGGAAGATGGAGGGAGGGAAAGGGGGGGAAGGAAGGGGGGGAAAAGGGGAAGGAAGGGAAGGAGGGAGGGGAAGGGGCGCGTAGGAGCAAAAGTGGGGTCACATAATAAGGCAAAAATAAGCCCAAAGATGAATACAGAAACAGATAATTCTAACTACACAGAGGTGACAGATGGCAGTGGGATCCCCAACTTTAACTCATAAATGTATCTCCCTAAAGTGATACTACTGTTGCTACAAAAAGCAACCCAGTTTAAAATCCTCATTAAGTCTTCTGGGTGCCATAGTATCAAGTTCATAGATGAGCCTTGTTTCCAATTGCAGTAATAATTTTCCTCTGTCACCACCACGAATGGACGTGTGCGCTTGCATAATAGGCATGCATCTCAGCGTTGCAAGGCTATGCTTAAAGATTTTAAAGTGCCTCGCAACTGGTTGCAATTTATGGTCCATTCTCCCCATTCCCTACCTCACCATCCCTTTCCCCCATTTTTCCAGATCCCCCCCTTCCCTCCCTCCCTAGCCCCATCCTGTCCCCCTCCATCCCTGGTTCATTTCCACATAAATGATTGACAGTATTGTCTACATTTATTCATTACATTTTCATTTATATTTAATTTATACATTTTTATTCCAAAAAATTTTTTATAATCAATCTTAAATTAGAATTATAGTTTCATTTGATCATTCATCCCTATCATTTTGCAATTCACTTTTCATTTAGTTATAGCCCTTGATACTTTTTCTCTCTCCTCTCCCTGTTCACTAGATTTCCATCTTGAGTTACATCAATATCTCTGTGAATATACATTTACATGATTCATCATGTTCTATCTTTATTTCTATCTATATATCTATATGAGAGAAATATACACCCCACTTTATAATAGTTCAACTATTTGATACACATTGGTTAATATACATCAGTATATTCATCTATGTACAAGTATCTGGGGAGCATATAAGCCCATCTGAGTCATAAGGTTGCTCTTAGCTCATGTTCTATATACACATATATATTATCTTTCCAGCAATAAGTACGTGCAACTTTTACTTGTCTAGTAGTGTAGATCTATTGAATTTTCGGTTGCTAATTATGTATGTGTACATAATGTTGTCTATATATGCATGGTGTTCTGATGAGGAATTAATAGTTCTTACTATTTATAATATGATTAGTAGATCTCAATGTACTGCCACCCCTGTGTGTGATTTTTATGTGTGTAATTTTATTTCAAATATTTTTGTATATATTTATTATTTAATGTTTATTATATAACAGGGTTAATTTACTTAATTTCATTTTTAACTTTGCTTTCTCGTTTTATCTATTGGTTCAGATCATCCATTTGAATCATTTTTAAGTATTTTATATAATATCAGCAATGAATTTGAGTATTTAGTGTGTTACATATATGTGTATAATGTTTTTTAGATCCATCCCACAATATGTGTTAACTTTTATATATACTTTCTCCATGATCTGCCATTTATTTAGTCAGTCGTTTAAATCATGTGTTTAAAGAGGGTGCAGTACATCTAGTTACGCCCTACTTCACCAGCTTACCACGGGTTAACCAATTATCCTATTATGGGTTGCTAAGCGATGGACTGGCTATAAATGTGCAGGACTTCATTCCATACACTATCAGCCCTTTGAGAAAGTCGCCCAGCGGTGACGAAACGCGTCAGGGACTCTGATAGCGCGATTACGTCACTATGACGCTGCGCACGCGCACAAGGCCTCATCCAGCGTGAGATCTATACGGCGGCCATTCGGAGTGGAGAGCTGTGTTCTTGGACGGCATTCTGACGGCAAACGGTACCCCAGGAATCCGGTGAGCGGTGACTTCTACTGGCAGTCCTGAAGGAGCCCACAGAGACACAATTCCAGAGCACAGAACCGGATGGTGGTGATATAATCACAAATTGCCTTTTAATCATTTTTATCTTGTGAGTGTGATTCCTCCCCCCCCCCTTCCCCTTCCTTTTTTCATAATAAATACACAGTGTTATGCTATGGGGCGTGCGCTCTCTCTCTTTTTCTGTTCATATATATATATATATATATATATATATATATATATATATATATATAAAAAGAAAAAACTGCGCCCCTCAGATAATATCTCACTCCACACCAGATGATATTCAAATAATTAAATGATTAAATATACATACAGGAATATTAAGATGTCAGAGGTAAAAATCTATCAATTTGTAAATATATAAATAATACACATATACACAACTGCAATAATTGCCTAAATTAGTGTGAGCTATGACTGTTATTAAGATCCTTGTGAGTATATTACCAATGATTGGATATTGTGTATTCAATGAAAAAAGGAAAAAGGAAAAAAATGTCCTGTGTAAAAAATAAAAATAAAAATGCAAAAAATAAAAATACAAATACAAACTCTGGATACCGGCTCCTCTCTGCAAGGAATCAACGACCTCCCAGTGAATCTACAGAAAGACAAAAAAAAGAAAAAAGAAAGCCCCCTATCCTAGTGTAATATGAAACAAAACATTTAATATCCAGACCAAAATTCAAAAGATGTAAACTCACAAACAAATGTGAATAAAAAGCATGTAATGAGTATACTCATTCCCACAGTTGGCGAATGAGTATATTCATTACATGCTTTTTATTCACATTTGTTTGTGAGTTTATATCTTTTGAATTTTGGTCTGGATATTAAATGTTTTGTTTCATATTACACTAGTATCAGGCGCTTTCTTTTTTTTTTGTCTTTATATATATATATATATATATATATATATATATATATATATATATATATATATATATATATATATACTGAGTTAAGTTATGGTGAGTAAAAAAAGTGACAAAAACCCTCCACAGGAAAGCAAATATGCAAATATAGCTGTATGCTCATCTGCATGTCTTAGGCAGGTCTGCAACCCCGCCTTTCCCCATTATCACCCAGCATACAGCACTTCCACTGCAGCAAGGGATTCTGGGAAATGACATGCAAATGAGCACACAGTGTCACTTTTTGCCTCAATAACCATTTTTAACATGGTTCCCTATAGGCTTAAGCTTGCTGCATGGTCACAGCTTTGAGCACAGCCAGGGTTAAGGTGCATACCCAGAAAACCACCCACAGACAGCTGTTTCGACCTTGATGGGTCTCATCAGTGTGGGGTTGATTTTACTGGGAATGCAAGAGAGGCAATGGGATAGGCTAAACCATAATACTGAGTTAAGTTATGGTGAGTAAAAAAAGTGACAAAAACCCTCCACAGGAAAGCAAATATGCAAATATAGCTGTATGCTCATCTGCATGTGGAAGTGCTGTATGCTGGGTGATAATGGGGAAAGGCGGGGTTGCAGACCTGCCTAAGACATGCAGATGAGCATACAGCTATATTTGCATATTTGCTTTCCTGTGGAGGGTTTTTGTCACTTTTTTTACTCACCATAACTTAACTCAGTATTATGGTTTAGCCTATCCCATAGCCTCTCTTGCATTCCCAGTAAAATCAACCCCACACTGATGAGACCCATCAAGGTTGAAACAGCTGTCTGTGGGTGGTTTTCTGGGTATGCACCTTAACCCTGGCTGTGCTCAAAGCTGTGACCATGCAGCAAGCTTAAGCCTATAGGGAACCATGTTAAAAATGGTTATTGAGGCAAAAAGTGACACTGTGTGCTCATTTGCATGTCATTTCCCAGAATCCCTTGCTGCAGTGGAAGTGCTGTATGCTGGGTGATAATGGGGAAAGGCGGGGTTGCAGACCTGCCTAAGACATGCAGATGAGCATACAGCTATATTTGCATACACACACACACACACACACACACACACACACACACACACACACACACACACACACACACGCCCCAGCACGCAAATAGATACAGTAGACAATTGTCAATTTGAATAAGTCAATAAAGGTATATTTGGCAACATTTGTAGCAGCTGTACCATATATCCAAATGCAGGGTCTGGAGATCAAATCTCGAGAAACAACAACTACAATAATGTTGAGGGAAGGGAGTGGTTGGGCGAGAAAAAAAGCGGGATGGAGGATAACAACAATGTGACGAGAAAAGGAGGGAAAAAAACAGGAAAAACGTATAATATACGTAAAAAATGTAGGGTGAAAAAAGTAGGGGGGCAACGAATGTTTCGGGGTCTCTGACGCCCCTTCTTCAAGCCCGTTCCCAGAGATAGAAATGTTCTCTGGTACTTCCCTAATTAACACCCTTCCAACACCAAAATTTCTAGATAAACAGATACTGAGCACATATGATTTACTAGATGCATAAATCTAGTCTAAATAACATCAAGGTAATCTAACCTGTATAGTGCAGATAATCACAAAATATGATCAAGGGAATGTGAATAAGTAATATTGCTAAATCCTATAACTTGTGTAATGAGTATATTCAGATAATTACAAAATGTGATGAAGGATATGCAAATAAGCAATATTGCTTAACACTTCATATTAGGCTATTGGATTGCTAACATAAAGTGCAAGTTCCACCTTCTATAGTCAAAGCCTGAGACTAACAGCTGGAGGAAAACAAGTAAGTATAAGTAAAGCAAATAAGGCAAAATACGAATCCTCTGCTGCTGCAAACGTCTATGACTCTCCTGGGGCAGTCTGTAGTGGTCCCTGTCATATAATAAAGTATATTTTAGTGAATATACCAGTAATGAACATCTATCTACAGATGATAAGTAATACCGACTGATATTAGAATATTTCCCCAAAGATACAACACTAAGCGTTCTAATAAACAGGATCTGCAAAACAGGACATACAAAGCCAATCTCTGTTAACCTAGGTCCTAGGGCCATGTGATCAAAACGACAGTATTACTTAACATTTTCAAATATTCATTATTTAACTTAAATCAGTAAATACAATTGAACTTTAATTTGGGTGCTCCTTATATATCAGATTTAACTAAATAAAATATTGCTTCAAATGTGTTCTCTTACTACAGACTTCAAATTCCATAGACAGGCAAGGTATTCCATACCTCAAAACTATATGCACACCTTCCTGATGTTATTAGCAACTAAGAATGCAATTTAATTATATACAGTAATGTTCTCCAATTTGTAGCTCTAAAGGACAGGAGTTTGATTATTCAGTTACGCAGATATAACACACTTTCCTATTTATTGGATGTTGAATGAAAAGCCCAGTATATTGTTCTGAATATTATTATTGTTGACAATCAATGTATTTCAGATCATTTCAACTTTAATATTGATGTGACCGCACTTTTTGATACCACATTTTTTATAGATAAATAATGTTTTATTTTTGTATCTTCTTCGTGTAGGTCTATTCAATAAGAATTCCTACGTACTGAAAATGTTAAGTTAATTTTAAATGTGAAATGGCAGCTCACCATTCCCAGATTATACAAGCCTGTTATAACAGCTCATATTGAATTAATGTATTTGCATCAAGTCCAATATCTTTAGTCATTACCATTAATGGAATCTCTGATTGGGTGGACAACTCATTTAAATGTATGAGAAGGACTCTCATCTTCATATTCCCATGGCCACCATGCTGTTTGTGTTCCTACTGTATGTTAATTTTGCATGATGAGTAAAACGAGGTACTGTAAATTACTAGTAATTAATTTTCCTATTTGTTCCTGCTACTTCCAGGTTTTGTTTGCATATATCAAATCTAGTATAGCAAAAATCACCCAGTATTTTTAGTTCTGCAAGACAATGTTTTATTCCCTGATATAATTGAGTTTATCTAAAATGCAGCATAAGCATAAATATAAGCGATACAAGCAGCTTCTCTCTGACACTGGGAGATTGTGTCCAAAAGCGAAGAATAGCAGAGAAGTTTGGAACTGTACAGTAAGCACAATTATAACATTTGTGTTATGTTAAGCAACTTTCAAAATCAGTTATGTCAACAGTAAATGCTTTGCACCTGTGTGCTCGTTACATCCAGATTATCTGCTAAATCTGACCATGAAATGCCTACTATCACTTATATTTCCGACATAAAAACACACAATGTGGTTAGGGTGTTGAGAGAAGGAGCGGCTCAGCAAGTAAAGACACTGACTCTGGCACTGAGTTTGAAGCAGGGGACTCTCCAAAGTTAAGGGGAGCGGGGGACTGTACAAAAATAAAGAAATACTATATCGAGTAGTAACGTACTGTAAGTGAATGGTGAAAAAATAAAATTAAAAAGTACTCTCCAATGTAGGAGGGATATGTAAAGCAAAATACAAATCAGTGGCAATCTTGATATGAAGTGGGTGATTTCGATAATGTGCTCATGTAAAAAGAAAAACACAGCAATAGTGTAGATGGAAACATAAAAGTTTATAACATGATAACCTCCCAATTCAACGCTTACATCAAGTGAAATCAATATCGGCATGTGTGTTAAAGTGGTGTCCCGTGAACGGTGAGCTGCAGTCTCAGCGTTTGACATCCACCGCTTGCCTCCGCATCCGTGAATTCTGAGGTCCCGTTTCGTCCCTTCCGGTTTGTGATATCTGGTTTCGGTTTCACGGAAGGGTGGGAACCTCTGCTAGTGCTCTCCAGATCCTCAGCTATCACCGGTGGAACTCCAACACTCAACGCATTTCGCTAGAATCGATTCGTCAGGACTAGGAGTTACTACTCGATAAAGTATTTCTTTATTTTTGTACAGTCCCCCGCTCCCCTTATCTTTAGAGAGTATGATGTGGAGGGGAAAAAAATCTCTCTATGATGTGGGGATGACTTCTGGAAAAGTCTTATAAGAGTTGAGAAGTAATTATTTTTATATTTATCACTTTTACACACTTTTGTGGTCAGTAATAATAAGATTTTTTAGTATTTGTTCACTGTGCACTTCACTGAGAGCGTTTTGAGCGCCCCCCTATTTGTGCTGTTACATTTGAAGCAGGGGAACCTGGTTAAATTCCCGGTGTCGGCTCCTTGTGACCTTGGGCAAGTAACTTTATCTCCTTGTGCCTTGGTACCAAAAACATAAATTGTAAGCTCTACGAGGCAGGGACTGTGTCAGCAAAATGTCTCTGTAAAGCCCTACGTAAAACTAGCAGCGCTATACAAGAACAAACTATTAATTAATTAGGGTGAGTTCAAAAGCGATACAAATTCCACCACTCTTTATGGTCAAGTAAACCCAGAAAATATTTTAAATGGCATCTTCATGTTTTATACACATTGTGTCCATGATTTCACTAATAATTATTTTTTAATAGCCCCTACTGTTACTCTTAGAAGTGATTAGGGTCAGCCAGGCAAGTTTCCCACATTTCTACGGAAGTAGATATGAAAAAATCCATTTCACACAATATGATAATTTTTTAATTTGTTTTGCTAAATTAGCCCAACCTGACTGTATAGATTTATTGTTGATTCTGATATCTTTTAATAGAATAACAATTGAGTTATTTTCAGATGTAACACTGTGTAACACAGCTTTTACTTCTTTACTTTATGTTCACTATAGCAGCAATTAAGAAAGGAAGGGTATGTACCTATGGCGGTGAACCCAAAGAGAGTACATTACCATGAATTAGCAACTTAGATGACCGTATCATTGGTATAGTGAACAAGGGAGGTGTAAATAGGTGTTAGGCTACTACCAGTGGTGGATTTCCCATTAGGCCGGGGCCCAGGGCGGCAAAATTTGGGGGCGGCAAAAATGCTGCGATATATATTTGCCACACTATCGGGCCTGATAGGAACGCACTTACATGTGGTGGTCGCCTCCTTGCTTCCGCCCTTCTCCATTTGAATCCCAGCATCAAATGACGCCGCAGACGTCACCAATGTGACGTCACACTGCGTCTCCTTGCCATGGCAACGTGATGTCGCGACATCAAATGATGTAATGATGTCGCGTTACCATGGCAACGTGGCGCCAAGTGACGTCCGTGCGTCATTTGATGCTGAGATTCAAATGGAGAAGGAGGGCGACAGCAAGGAGGCGGCCACCACATGTAAGTGCCTTCTCCGAGACTGGGCACAGTGAGCGAATTATACAGTATATTGACATATAGCTGTACCCATTATTGTACCGATTATTGTGTGGTATGGCAATAAATCATGCAATGTTGCTACTTGTGGCTTCTTTGTGTTGAATTGCAAGTTGCAAAATAACGCGTTAAAACTCGCACCAGCAGAAACGCGTTATTATGGAAATAGTGTGTGCAACAACATTGACCACAACTGAAATTATTTCTAAAACCAATATCTTGGTTTTGATATCTTTGACATCAAGACCATTTTAATATTCTGTACACTAATAAAGTGTCAGTGTAACAAATTATTCATGCCTCTACCATACTATCGACACCTATCCTACTAAACGCTTGCTCATTAATTTAATTCATCTTCACACTACTCCTCCAGAAAACTTCCTAGAGTTGCTTTCAGTACACTCCTCCTGGGGCATATGTGCTTTCTTTTCATTGTGCTACATTATGCACATGATAAAGACACTTATTCTATTATACGCACTATTACATATTATATAGTTGGTCCATTAAAAGGTACCCCCATTTAAACCTCAAGACCTACACAGTTACCAGAACATTGCACTGTATCTTTATTTATTTTTTAAAGGAACACTATCACCCTAATTGTTTATCTTTAAGGTTAACATTCACAGTTGTGTAGCACTCCCTTTCTAATGTAACATGGCCTGATGAGTTATTTTAAACATATGCAAAGACTGAATGATTTTAAAGTGTCACTTGTGTCACTTTTTCCTGCTCAGGCAAAACACTGCAAATTTAAAAAAACCTGTATTGCCCCCTATGAACACTCGGCGATGGAACGTAGGGAGTAGTTTGCTAGTATATTATTTTGAACACTCAGCATTATTGTATTAGGCTGAGCTAATAGTGACGGCGACGCGACGTTGCAGCAAAACAAATGTATTGTTGCCGTCGCGTGTGCTTATAGTAGAAGCGGCGTGACTGAGCGATCGCTGGATGTCAATTTGATTTTTCCTGAGACCGCAGCGTGACGTCACCGTCGCGTCGCTGTCACTATAAGCGCAACCTAAGTAACAGTGAAAAACGTGTAAACTAACTTTGTAAAGCCTGTGAAACGGCTGTTTTATTGCAAACCTTACTAGATACAAACTTCGCTGAGATTATTAACACAATTTTATGACTGTCTGAGAGTCTAAATCAGATTGAGCTACGATGTGGATTAGGATTTCTATAAAGTCTTACTAAATCTGCCAGGGGACTTACACATTGAACATGGATCTGCAGTAGTTATCCTATTTCCATAATGAAACATCTTTTGAATACTTTAATACCAGATGAATCTGTTGTAGAACAGGGACTCCACCAGGTGGCATCATGTGGCCATGTTACATGCCAGCAAACACTTCGAGGTGCTGCTTCATTTACCTTTTTTATACTGTCCTCTTCTTTCTCTTGCATTACATACTGTACTTTGATGCCAAATCCTCCATTGATAGTTTTTATTTCCATTTGTGCAGCTTTTTTCCCTGTATGTGCATTGAGTTTATGATTTCCATATCTCACAGGCCTCTTCCATTGGGAGAGTTTTGAAAGCTCTGTACACTATACAGATGTAACACGTGTCCTCCCACCCTAAGGGAGATTCACTGTTGTTGCCCGGTCTTGGTGCTACCTGTTGGTTCACAGGAAGGCCCTGAGCATCCGCCGGTGTTGTTTGCAGATAAGCAGGACAGGCTTTCATTGCTGGGTGGTTCTTTCTCTTGGTACAGCGCCTCCATTCCCACAGGGCTTATCATAGATAGCTGCAGTCCCCTATGGAAAACACTCTTCCCTCCCCCTGAAGAACTGCAGCCTCAGGTCTACGTCTTTATTCAGCATACACAGCATACACAGCATACATGTCAGTCTACATGTTCTTTTTTGGGTCCCTGGACTCAACACCCCCTGAGGCCCCAAAGGTCTATCCCTGACTCCCATATCCCCTTGTGGAATATGGGGTCGCTGTTCCCAGTCCCCGAGGGAGGGGAAGGAAGGGGAACCAGAGCCCTGGCTCCAAACTTCCACACTCTGCCTAAATTTGGATCTGCAGCCCCTTTTGCACCAAGGGGAGGGTCCTAGGTCTGAGTCCCTGACAGTACCCAGGCCTTAGGCATACACCCCTGTCACTGTTGTTTACTGATGCAAGGGCATAGATTTAACCCTAACACTGCCTGTGCTGGTACCAGGGCTTATGTGTTAGGTAGAGGATTAGTAGCCCAGGCGTTACATGGCTACACAGATATAACCAGACTTACTGAGGCGGCACTGGAGACAGTGTCTGCCACCATCGCGTTGCATGGGGTCCATGCTTCTGGATCAGACCCCTGCAGTATTAATTCTCTGGCGCCGGGACCGCAGTTTGTTCTAGTGCCACGAACAGTAAATCTTACTACATCTGTAATTTAATCCATGAAGAACTCTTATGTTAGTCCATTATAGAGTATACCTAAAACATACAGAACACCTACAAGCTCAAATTGAACCCCCAAAATACCCACAACATATATATAAGCATATAAGTTTCACAGAGGAGTGCTACTGAGCATTGCAATTTATATTTAAAACCAGAGACATAACATAAAACACAGACAAAGCTCAGTGCACATCCAGAAAAACTTTTTTAGTTATTTATACATGTATATTTAGGCACTGTACCGTATATACGTTTTTCTGGATGTGCACTGAGCTTTGTCTGTGTTTTATGTTATGTCTCTGGTTTTAGAGTATACCTAAGGCAGCCCTAAAAAAAGTGCATGAACTCTTTGTAAAAGGGGCGTGAATATATCTATCTATACACACACACACACACACATACATAGAGAGAGATAAAAGGATTGTTACTGTGGATCTATGGCCACAGATCGCTCGGCCGACAGGTGCGGGCAACGCCATGGGCTCCGTTACGTGAGCGCCCACTATTTCCAAGACCTTTGTTTTTTCTTCTTCTCTTCTGCCCCACCCGGCTTCTCTTCTGATAGGTCCTTACCTCACCCTCTGTCCTGCTCTCCCCCTCCTCTCATTGTTCTTCTCTGCTTCTCTTCCCTTCCCTAACTCTTCTGATTGGTCCTTTCTTCTTCTCTCCTTTTTTTTCCCCCTCCTCTAATTGAGAAGTGCTGATACTCCATAAATGCTACTAAAATAAGTGCCTCCACTCTAGCTCTGATCTTAGGTTGAGATGAAGGGACACACACTCCAGCTATTTTTTTTATTGCCCACTGCGAGCATTTTACATTTGTATTGAATTTTTTTTATTCAAGGTAGTGTGAAACACAAGGTTTCAGGGACCGCAGCCCCCTTCCTCCGGTGTATATACATGTGTAACACCCCTCCCCCCGCCCCCCCCCCCCCAAGGGAGATTTGTAGGTCTTATGGTGTTAATGGTGCTGTGGTGCTCATCTGTTGGTTCTCAGGAGGCTGAGTCTCCGCAATGTTGTAGGGAGTGGGGCACAGGATAGTCCTTATTGATGGTGCAGTGCCTCCATCCTGCAGGGCTCCTGCCATAGACAGGGGTTTACCTCCACAGAAACTTCCCATGATAGCAGTAGAAAAGACTCTGGATATCATTGTCAATGCAACAGGTTTATTGCAATGAAACAGCAGAACTGTTCTGAACAGCATTGAACAGAACTGGTCTCTTTTCTTTCAGTATCCCAGCCCATGGGTAACATCCCTTCCCTGGGCAGGACATGACTAGGCATCCCAGGAGCTTCAGGCCCCTAGGCTAGTCTAAGCTTTCCTCTACACACCCAGGTAGAACACACACTCCACTAATTAACATGAGAGCCATCATCTTTTATACCAGGGGTGTGCCCCACTCCTAAGCCCCCAGAAACTGGGCAGTACCACTGGAGTAAGCCCACCCCCCTGGCACATGCTCCAATGGTTTCCATACTAGCACCTGGAAACAGCAACAATATTACATACCGGGGATGAGGCTCACATGCTGGGCCATGTGAGAAGGAATTAACCCCAGCAATGCCTGCTACTAGCAGGACGTATATTGTGGTGGGGCAGAGAATTTAGTAGCCAGGTGCTATATCGCTACACATGTAACTCAAACGAGTTTCTTATATCACCCATACTGAAATTAATCCATCTAATTCAGAGACCCTTTCCTGGAAGTGACCTTATTTCAAGTACAGAGAGACCTAACAATGGGAGGTGGAATTAGGAACACAAAGGGTTCAGCATCCCCCTGGGTTAATAGATTTTGTACAGTATAAAAATATTTGTATGTTGCTGATTTCATCTGTACAGCTTCCCCACCCAAAATATTGTTCCTGATCCCCAGAAACTAACCGTTTCATGACACAATTGTAGTGTAACATCTATGGCTGTATAGGCACACTTTATTCATTTGTATGTCGGGTTTATAGATCAATGTTGATTGATTGCCAATACTGTATTTGAGTCAAGAAGGAATTTATTTGACCCGTTATGAGATATCATTAGATGATATTTAGCTAGGGTTTTTTTCTTTGTCTTTGTGTCATCCCTTAAAGTGATGTCACATCCTTTTGAACTAATGTAACCTATCACATGGTACAGCAACCAATGGGATTGTCATCAATCCCATTGGCTGTAATACCATGTGATATAGCCATGTCGTTTTAAGGATGTGACGTACCACCCTTGGAGATGACGTCACATCTTTAAAAAAAAAAAGAGGCGGCACATGATGCAGCGTCAATCAGATTGGAGCTGTACCATCTGACCTGAAAATGTGACGTCACAGGAAAAAGACGACGAGACAACATCCGTTGGGACTTACCATGGGGTTGGATTGACAGATGAAGACAGAAGATAGAAGATTAAAGAAAAGAAAGAAATAATGACAGATGAAGATAGAAGAAGGTGAAAGAAGATAAAAGAAGAATTTTGTTATCTGTGCCAGATTTACAAGGTGGATGACGTTGGATTGACTTTGATGAATATTGAATGTATGTAATTTTATTTTTACAGGTTTTTTTATTGTATTTTTTTCTTTTTATGTTTTTCATTGCCCATTGACTGATACTGTATTAATCTGTGTCTGTTTAGGGTACAGATAAATACAGTGACCGCCAATGCATTTTTTGGCAAATGCTTTTTTTCTATTGATTGGTTTGTTTGTTTTTCTGTTTATTGTATGGCTTAAATTGTTTGTATTTTCGATGGCTTGTTTTTATTTAATTTTCAAATTGTTTAGCGTTTTTAATTAATTATTTATTTTGTTGGCTAGTGGTTTGATTGAATTAATTGATTTGTTGGCTAGTGTTTAATTTTAATTAATTTGTTGGCTAGTGGTTTCATTTCTTTTAAATGTATTTTTGTTGTTTGCTTGTATTTATTTTTGGTATTTCTTTTGTGGTTTGATTTGGAATAATGTGATTTTTGGGGGGGTTACATGTTTAATCGTGGTGTTTATTTGGTTTTTGCTTTATTGATTGCTGGTAATTTTGTTGTGTTTACTTGATTATTGTTTATTTGGTGATTGTTTTGATTGAATTTGATATTGTTGGTTGTTGTGTATTTTTTTTGGTTGGCCGTTGACTGTCATAGTGGTAAATCCTACCCATATTATATGGGTATGAGGTACCACGGTGCCAATTAATTGTTTTCTTGGCATTTGTAATGTGTATATTTTGAATGTAATGTGTTTCATTTTGGGCCTGTTTTTTTTTTATAGCTTCTCCATTTATTGCTATAGTGGTAAAGCATGCACATATTATATGGCCATGCTTTAACACTGTGCCAATGAATGGGTAGTGGGGGTAGTAGGGCTCTGGGTGGGTGGTTAGGTATCCCTGGTTGGTGGCGGGGGAAGGTGAGTTAACCCTTAATTACTATAGCGGTTAATAACCGCTAAGGTGGTTAAGGAGTTAAGGGCCATTCGATTGTATTTTTTATTGTATTGTTTATGGCAACGGAGGACATAGATGGTGATGAGGATGAGGACGCCCTTCAAGTTGGCAGGGATGAGTGAAAGTTTTATTTACTTTATGCTGCTGGTTGATGTTTTATTTTAAATGGGCAAATGCACAATTATCAACATGTGGATAATAGTAATTTTGCCCATTACTGTACTGTATGCATTGGGGCGGGGGTGTATTTATATCCTTGTATTGCACTTTTTATTTTTTCAGCACAGGATTGGTACCGCAGGCCAGCGGGGACTCCCAGACACCCACAGGGACCACCCGAGGAACCCCGCCGGCCTCTGGTTTGAATCCTGTGCATAGAAATAAAAAAATCTTTTATGTGGGGGTACAGGGGGTGGGTGGGTTGTGTATTGGTAGGTAGTAGGTATTGTAATGTTTATTGTGGGAAGAAGGATTGGGTAAAGGGGGTACTTGTCCCAGGATAGGTTATTAGGCCTACCGGCTGGGTTGCAGGAGGGTTAACCCCTTCATTACCATAGTGGTTACTACCGCTGTGGTAATGAAGGGGTTAACTCCTCCCGCAACCTTCTCAGTAGGCCTAAAAACCACCCTGGGCCAAGTACCCCTTCACTCACCCCCTCTGCCCCCAATAAAGCTGCTATTGTGCCTTAACCCCTTCATTGTTTTAGCGGATAGCCACTAAGGTAATGAATCTGCTTTAATGTAATTTTTATTAATAGTGTGCGGGAGCAGGGGGTCTCCTGAGCTGAACCACTTTGATTTCAGCCTCAGGACCCCCTGTTTCCCAAGTTACAGGCCCTGGTATGGGGCATCGGGTGCCGGTACCGCCTCCATTTTCTAATCGTTTGCATCACGTGACCGGGGGATTTAAATACAAGGGCATGTAACTCGGGAAGCAGGGGGTCCCTGAGGCTGAAATCAATGCGGTTCATCTCAGGAGACCCCCCACTCCAGCACACTATTAGTACAAATGTCATTAAAGCAACTTCATTACCACAGCGGATAGCCGCTACGGTAACGAAATTGTTTGATTTTTAATTGTAATTGTAGCAGGGGATCTCCGGAGCAGAACCTTGTTGATTTGAGGTCCGGGGGCCCCATGCTCATCTACACGTATTAAAATTTATATTAAAAACTTTTAATCGCAGTCGAGATTTGTGCAGGGAGAGGCGGCTCTCTCTGAACAGCTCTGTGTCTGCAGCTGAAAGAAATAGCGGGTAAGCCCTTTCAGAGAGGCGATCATCACGCCGCCGGCTACTCGCCAGTTTTGTGAATTTTGCTATCACAGGTAATCGAGGCTTTCTGAATACCGTGATAGCAACGCTGTCAAAACTGGCAGTGTAAACGAGACAGCAAATTTTTTTATCGGGGCTTATAGCATAGGCTCCTATGTTGTTCTGTGTTTAAACTAACAAGGGCTCAGATCTGTATCTATACAGCTATAGTTTGACACAGATCAGACTCCTATGTTGTAGCTGTAGCCTGGGTCCCACTGGTCCCCCCCCCCCCTGTAAGCCCCTTACCTCCCGGAGCAGGTGCGCTATGTAGTGGAGGCAAAGGAGGCAGGTCCCGACACTGTCGGGGGTATAGGTAGGGCGACCGAGTCACCTGCAGCTCCCATAGCAGAGCGTCGCCATCTTCCGTGTGGGTGCGGATGCGCAGTGCAGACGCGCATGCGCATGCAAATAGCTATGTTGCAGCGGTCATCTTGGTGCACCTTGCAAATGTGCAGATAGGAACACAGATTACACCATTACACCCAAATGTCCCGCAGGGGGCCTACTACACACAGCAGCCACCGGGGCTGCTAGATCACATGGCGCGCAACAGCCAATCAGGCTGCAGCAATCCCCTGCGGATAGATAGATACTTTTGGCGCGCTGAGGACCACGCTAGTCGGAGCTGGGACGCCATCAGGGTAGGGTGTATGTGTGCAGGTGTCTGTGGCACCTGCACTAGGCCAGATACCCCCATTAGGCCCCAGGTAGGTCCCGACTCCCCTCAGCTTGTGGTTGCTGCAGGGACAGGCCCATAGATAGGGACACTGCCCCTGTACATAAAAGTGAGAGATACAGCCAGGATGCGGCTGCATCCCGATGTCAGGTGGTCTGGGACCAGACACCTGCTATGCAGAGACATTGTATACGGTGGCACAATCCTTGCGGGACCCATCCAACATAGAGAGGAGGCTTCGCAGTTACCGTCACTGGATCCGTGGATCCCATCAGCATCACTGCGCGTCTGGTTGTGGACACACACGGCAGGTACCTCACCTCATCACGTGCACCAACTCACCCTCATATATTAGTGGGCAGCGCTGTACCACACATGGGGAGGGGGGGATTTGACTTTGTGGACACTGGGTTGGTTGGTTGCCCAAGGGCCCCTAGGTTCTTTGGGAGGTACGGCCATGCGAGGCCTGGTGGGTAGGCTTACTATTTTAGTGTGTATAGTAAACTGTTCTGCTTTACCCAGTGTGCATTCTTTAGGAGTCCCGTAACGGGATCATTCTACACAATAGAATCCCGCACAGGTAGAGGCGCTACCGAGTATTGTTCCAGGATACACCCCAGGCTCCTAGCAGCAGAGGCTCAGGCCTCCTGTGAGCCACCAGGTATTAGTCCACACACACACCTTACTGTAGCTACACATCTCCCAGGGGATGGGGGAAAGTGCTCTACATAGCTCTTTTACCTTTTCTTATTATGCTGTAGGGTCGTAGCGTTGCTTCCTGGTAAAATGTACACCTTTCACATTTCATCAATAGTTTGGCTTCCTCAGAGGTTTGGATATTGGTCTGAGGATTCCCCTTCTTAAAGCCAAGGGGCTGCCTAATTGCATCACAAGTTGCTGTGTATCAATCACAATCTTAAAAGTGATTATTAGTCAAAGGGTAATTCCCTAAATATGTGCAAATAGCAAAGAAAACATTTACAATGGATTACTATATCTAAAATAGACATAGATAGAAATACCCATTATATTTTAATACACAAAACATAATCAATTAGAATTTAAAAATACTTATAAAAGAGGAGGACAAAAGGAGATCTTCTGGGGTAAATACCAGCTTCCTTTATTGTGTACACTAACCTCTTGTGTGGCACCGTATCAAAAGCCTTGGCAAAATCTAAGTAGACCACATCAACTGCATTACCCTGGTCTCAATTCCTACTTACATCCACACAGAAACTAATAGTTTGGCACGATCTATCCTTCATAAATCCATGCTGACTATTGCTAATAATTTTGCTATCTTATTTATCTCCCTTTTAAAATAAGGTTAAAAGGTAGAGTTGGCCAAAAGTAGGCATAAAAAACTGTTTACAGGCTGTCATTACTTGACAGGCAGAGTGCAGGCCTTGCTATTCCTTATTTATTTATATGAGGTCAACATGGGCATGCACATTTTAAATATAATCTAATTTACAGTTGGATTAACCTCTGTTCTTCATTTAAGACCCCTTCTTAATTATGTGCCTATAAGGACCAGGTGTAAATCAGACCCTACTATAAAAACCAGCATTGGCAACATACATATTCTGGAGATATAGCTTCTATTTTGCTGCACAGATGATACCTGGCAATGCTTGCTATTCCTGAGAATAAACCAAGCTGAAGAAGGGAAATAATTTATAAGGTAACATTTATTGTATTTGGCAGGTACTCCTATGGGGTTACCAGTTTTAGGTGGAAGTCCACTGTGGGTTCTTGAAAGATCAATAACCTTAACTGATTTAAACCACCTTCAAAGATTTGGCTGAACTGGGACATAAAAAGGACAAATTGTAATTGTCAGCAGATAACTTTGTTCATGAAAATAGGACAACCACTACAGTTATTAGAGGGGCTTTGTTGCTCAAAAATTGTTATTTTAGACTACTACAAAGGTTACTTTACAATAAATGAGGGGTCTCTATTCCAAGAGGTCCCATTTACCTTACTATAGTACAACTGCTTTACTCTTCTTTTTAACAAGTGAAATAGGTTCAAATCACAATCCTAGCTTTAATACTCAGGAGCCACAAATAGCCAATGCCTTTAAGCTAAAGAGCTTAATTGTATTGAAAATACCTAAGGGGAGGAAACATATTAAATGTAGAACATTCTATGCACTAAAAGTGATAATCCCTGGGGGCTACCGAAGGGATAAAAGTAAGCTACTGTATGACTCGTGTGCTGTCATTGGTTCAGATGTACCTAGGAGCATTTCTTTTAGGTGTCAGGAGCTATGAAATGAGCACTTTATCGTCCTCTCTGTTAAATTTCTGTTTCCTTTTTCTCACTAGCTGCTTGCAGCTGGTCTCAGTCATTGTAATACAGAGCTTCCTTCTGCTAAGCTCTGGTGTTACAGCCTGAGGTCAGCCCCACAAAAGTGACGTTTTTAAGGGTGTGTGACGTTGCAATTAAGCGCAAATGTTACTCAGACATATTTATTACGCACAGATGTATGATTACTAAACACATTAAAATGTCATATAGTCAATACCGCTAATCTAAGACCTCATTATCAAATATTTTTACGACTCTGTAGCGCCTAACCAGCTACTAATTCCAGAAATAGCATTTGCACAATGATAATATTTTAATGCCACTGAGATTTTTGCTATTGCCTGTAAAATCTGTCAGGCTCCAAGTGTGTACGTGATCAATTCCTGTACTATCCTTCTATGAGATTATTTAGATAATGTGGTATATTGGTGCATCACCACAGTAAGCTCGCCACAACATAAGTCTCATTGAATGAATCCAGAATCCAGGAACAATAATATGATGATAAAATTGAACTTCCCAGGGTAAAAATAGGGACCTGGTGGTGCCCACACAGCTACCCCAATATATGGACTCCATTATGCATAAATTCACCACTGGGATATAACATAAGACAGTCCAGCAATAGAAAGGTAACAAACGAGGGGCTAATGCCCTATACCTGACTAGTTGAGTTCCAGATGAATGGATTCCTCAGCGTGCTGTCCTCAGAAGAAGAATCCAGGTAGGTAGAAGAGAAAAGGAGCACAGCTCACAGCATCCAAAATGCGAAAATAAGGGCAACTCCAAACAAGGGAAAAAATATATATTAACCTTTAATGATCAGCTTGGCAATAGTATAGGAACACGCACCAACGCGTTTCATCCCTCAGGATAAACGTCCTGAGGGATGAAACGCGTTGGTGCGTGTTCCTATACTATTGCCAAGCTGATCATTAAAGGTTAATATATATTTTTTCCCTTGTTTGGAATTGCCCTTACTGTATTTTCGCATTTTGGATGCTGTGAGCTGTGCTCCTTTTCTCTTCTACCTATGAAATTAATTACACTATGATGTAATAAATTCAGTATGCACTCCACAACCTCCATTCAACTAAATAGACAGCATCCCAATAGTCCTAGAATTATGTTTACTAATAAAGAATTTTGTTTTTTATAAACATATATAAACCTCTGCTTGCTTTTTAATATGCTATCACTAGTATAACATTTGATCCTCTGACTCATCCAGATTTAAGTGCTCTATCTCCCTTTATTTACTCTATTTGGTTTAACATTACTGTTTTTAAGCCACATATATTAACCCCTCAATATAATGCCCATGCACTCATATTTATTTTATTGTTTTTTATTTTTCAGATTGCTTGCCATATTGAATGATACTTAAATACTCAACATACAGTAGTTATTTTCTATTCTTACATGGGACTGTAGCCATATGGGCACAATTAATTATATTTGTAACCCCCTGTGTGTGTATGGTCGTGTCAGCTCACACACTGTCACACTGCACCCTGGCAGGCTCCTCTCCAACGTGACTGTGATAGACATGAGCAGCCAATAATAACGGCTGTGGAATAGGAAGGACTATGGGGGAGAGGAGTAGGCCCGCTAACAGGGGGCGTCTACCGTGGTTGGCGTCACGGCCCCGTGAGGCCCCTTCGCGGCTGTGCCCATTTTATTTAAAAAAAAAAAAGTCAGCAAAAAAAATGCAGCCGATCTTCGTGCGCATGCGCAGAGCCGAGGGTTCGGCGTGCATGCGCAGGCAAGGTGCCCGGGCCTGCTGCCTGTTGGCCCGCTCCCCCCGTTCCAAAGTGGGATGGTGGGGAAGCGCCGTGGGGAGCCCGCGCCCGCCAACCCAGCTCCCCCCGCACCCGCCACACCCAGCAACCCAGCATACCCCACCAACCCAGCTCCCCTGCGCCTGCCAACCCAGCTCCCGCCAACCCAGCTTCCCCCGCCAACCCAGCTCTCCCTGCGCCCACCAACTCAGCTCCCCCAGCGCCTGCCAACCCTGCTTCTCCCACCAACCCAGCTCTCCCCGCGCCTGTCAACCCAGCTCCCACCAGCCCAACTTCCCCCGCCAACCCAGCTCCCCCCGCGCCCACCAACCCAGCTCCCCTCGCGCCAGCCTCCTGCTCAGGCCAGCAGCCATGGGGAACAGGGGCCCGGAGGGGGGAAATGCTCCCATGGAATTAGACCGGCAGTCTCATCCCCCCCCCAGCCGCCTACCTCCCGCACCTATCCCCCTCCCTGCTACCCCCCGAGCCTACCTCCCGCCCCGTGCAGCAGCCGTGGGGATCGGGGGTAAGGGGGAAGCGTCTGGCAGGCAAGGAAGCAGCACCCACCCGGTCAAGGTCAGTCACCCACCCAGGCACTCACTCACGCACCCAGTCACTCACTCACCCACCCATTCACCCACCCACTCAGTCACCCACTCAGTCACCCACCAGGCTGTCAGTCACCCTGGCAGTCAGTCACCCACTCACCCTGGCAGTCACTCACCCACCCTGGCAGTCAGTCACCCACCCAGTTAGTCACCCACCCAGGCAGTCAGTCATCCACCCACCCATATTTTTTCGTGGTAGGTGCGCTATGGGTGCGGGGGGTGGGACGGAGCCCTGCTCCTTTCATTTGTCCTGGGCCCCATGATTTCTGTTGGCAGCTCTGGAGAGGAGCCTTTAAAAGGGAGAGGCAGTCATGTTGGATTAGATCAGCTGAGTACAGGAGGTTAATTTGAGGTCTGCAGAGAGAGTGCATGTGGTGATAGGAGCTGTGAGCTACAGTATAGTTCCAGAGTGGAAAACAGATCATGTGTTTCTGGAGGGGACCCTCAACGGCTATAAATACACAGTGGTACCCAAGGACCTTTTTGAAAAACAGGCCTGCATCAGGTTAAGTACAACACGAGCTCCCACAGTGTGCCGGCACCATCATAAGCCAACATACACCCCTGACACTGACTCCCACCCACGCAGCGCTATTTGGGGATTGTGTTGAAAGTGTGTACAGTGTGTAGTGATCCTCTGCTGAGGACCACAAGGTTGCCAAGTTATTAAGATTGTAGTAAACTGTTTGAATTGCACATACTGTGTTTGTATTATTCCTGCCGGCCCAATAAGTGACAAGGGACTCAGACTTACAGCTATCGCTAAGGCTGGGGCCTGAGAGCTAAAAGTAGATGGGTTACATATTTATTTTGTCTTAATCTGACATGGAAAGAAATGTATCTATACAGCCAAAGATGCTTCACTACGTTTGTGTCGTAAAGAGTTAAGGATCTCTGTATTCAAAATGGCATCACTTTCAGGGTTTGGCTCGTGAACAGGATGGAGTACTCTATGTGTGGGTGACATATAGTAAGGAAGCTTGTTTGATTTATGTCTATGCATACGATGAAGGATGATGTGAAACGTTGTGTTTCCCACTATCTTGAATGTAAAAAATGCAATAAAAATCTAAGTGAGCAGTAACATATTATTAGTGGAGTGTGTATCCCCTCATCCTGCTCTAAGATATGCTATTAAATAACCGTGTGGGGACAGTCAGGGATCAGATGTCATGTTTGCCCATTATATTGAAGGTAACAACATGATAGTAAGTGTGCTCGTGTAAGGGATCGGGGAACACCTCTCCCAAAGAGGGTTCCCCCCTTACCTGCCACCGTCCGGTTCCCACGGCTCCTGCTCCGGAAGCGCGCCACCTGGGACGGCATCCTTCTTTCCGCCTGACCCCTGCTCTGGTCACGGCGCGCGTGCACGCAGGGGTCCCTCTGAGCTCCCACAGGGTAAGGCTCTGCCCCCAGGCCACTCGCCTGTCTCACGCGGTACACACGCCTGTCGTGCGTGTACTGCTCACAAGCCACATGACAACTATAATCACCTAGTTCACCTGGTTCCTGCTATCCTGCCCTATTCCTGTTTTCGCAGGGGCCGCTCCTCCGCTTCACCTCCTATTTCCATTGGACTCTGGTTCCTACTTATACCCTGCTCAGTTATTCCCTCTTTGGCTGAGCATAGTTCTTTGGTAGCCTTGCGTTTCCGCAGTTCTTTTTTGCTTGTGCTTTGAGCATTAACCTTTCGTTGTCTTCTCTCCTGTGTACCGACCCAGCTTGGCTTTGGACCACTCTCTGGAATCTGACCTCGGCTTGCCTCTGACCATTCTCCTGGCTTCAACCCCTGACCACGGCTCTCGGGCACTGACCACTCTCCTGGCTCCAACCCCTGACCATGGCTCTCGGACACTGACCACTCTCCAGGCTCCAACCCCTGACCACAGCTCTCGAACACTGACCATTCTCCTGGCTCCGCTCTATGACCCGGCAAGTACCTTACTACCCTCTTCTCCAATCTCGACCCGGCACTCCAGACTATCCGCCTACAAGGCCTGCTCCCGCTGCCGTGGGTGCGTGGTGTCTTATCTTACCACCTCAGTACTGGGGTCCAGCCTTGTTCGTGGTGAGCGCAAGCGTTACAGCTCGTACATTCTTGACTACAACTTGAAATGTATATTATACTGTTTGTAAAACATAAACAAACAATGTAAACTATGGAATAGTGTAGCACTTACTACACAAAAGAGCGTCAAAATTGTAGGCTCATACACTATTGTGTATTTTCTAAATTCCTCCTTATAATTTAGCTTTTACTACTGCAAATTGCAGTTTTATGTAATCTTCTAAATTACTTTGAAAATATCAATGCTATGTAATTCTAAGTGCTATTCTTAGTCCCTCTGTTCACAGTATGGTATTGGAGCCTAAGTTTTCAAAGCTTTTTTTAAATTATGAAAGAAATGCTATAAATGCTACAGAGGTTATTAAAAGATCCCTCCTAGGACCAAAGTGAACTAATTCCAATAATACTGTGTGTTTAAAGGGTTTCATCTGGGTAATTGATTACTTTTTTACCCAAATCTGACACCAAAGTATTTAAAATATATTTTTTTAACGTTAGACATGGGACAGGCAAGCAGCCTACCTATAAAGAAGCCTATCCTTAAACTGACCAAGTGGCATACAATATGGAGTTATACAGGAGTTGACCAGAAGTGGAACAACAAGTCAACAACATCCCACCTATTTTTCTTGGATTCCTGAATTTCATGTGTAGCCAAGGGTTCCACCTGCGCCACTTGGCTGTGATCCGGGCTGCTACGGCGCTCGGCGGAGGTGTGCGACTGCCACCGGAGCGGCAAGCGGACACGGCACAGTAGCAGGAGGTGCGAGCAGTGCAGGGAGCTGCCGGAGATAAGACAAAAGAACAGGGCGCACAACGCACATAGTGAAGCACCATAAAAAATGTGAATTTTACTAAAGGGTAATAAATTCTGCGTACATCAGAAAAGTTTAAAACAAGCAATGGATTAGTGGGGTTACCACACAGAGGGACAGCTGGAAGTGTAGCTCTTCAACCGATGTAGGGGAAGAAACAGGAGACCAGCGAGATGTAGGGGAAGAAACAGGAGACCAGCGATCGTCAGTCCAAGCAGGAAACCCCTTGAATCCGTGGAGTACACTCTATCCGTCTCAGGGTGATTAGATGGTGAGTTCACAGTGCTAAGTCCCGCACACAGGTCCCATGGCAAGGCACAGCAGCCTCCATTAGTCCCACTACTGCCGAACGCCGACAGCACGCCTCTCCGACTCGTGGGGCGCCTGCTGATGACGTCACGGACTTCCCCTCCACTGCAGTGTCTAGAGGAGCGTCCACAGCGGTATAGAACACACAGGGCAGCGCGTATTGCACAAAACGAAAAAACGGTGTCACAGGGGACAAGGAGAGGTAGACCAAGGGTAATCTTGGCTACAAATGGGTATAAAGAAATGAGCAGAAACAAATTCCAACGCGTTTCGTAACAAAAGGTTCCCTGAAGAAGTGACTAATTTTGTAAAATTCACTTTTTTATTGTGCTTCACTATGTGCGTTGTGCGCCCTGTTCTTTTCTATTCTTTTGTCTTTTCTCCAGTTCTAGGGGTGTCGAGCCACCCCTCAAGGAAGGCTGCAGACACATCATTAGTGTTTTCCACTTACAAGATCCACAATATTGTTTATTTAACACTGTATTCACATTGTATGTTACACCATGTTTTAGCTTCACTCCCTTTTTTGTAAGCTGCCGGAGATCCAGGCGGCTCAGCGATACAGGCGGCCATCTTCCTTAAAGGTGCAGGCGCAGTAAGGTTCGCGCATGCTCAGCTCTGCATTGCGGTGGCCATCTTGCTTCACCCCGGGCATGCGCAGTAGGCCTTACAAGCGGCGGCCATTACACCTAAAGCTCCGCAAGGGAACTGCAAGTCCCAGCAACCCTTGGGGCTGCACAGCACATGGATGACTATGGCCATTAGGGTCCCTAGGTTTTCGGGAGAGGGAGATTGATACTTTTGGCACGCTGTGAACCATGCCAGTCGGAAGAGGGACCTCAATGGACCACGTAGGGTCCAGGGAGCAGTGCTTCCCTGGACTAGGCCAGATCTCACCCCTTAGGCCCCAGCTAGGCCCCGACACACAGTAGGTTGTGGCTGCTACAGGGAAAGCTCTAGTTAGGCGCCTTTCCCCAGTAGTTGCATATAGTCAGGTACAGCACCAGTGAGGCACCACACGGTGACTGCGGCCTGTGGTCTGGGACCAGACCATCTCCATGTAAGATACTGTATGGTGATATTATCCACGCCAGAATTCACCCCACACGGAGATGGACGTCATCGCGGACGACAACATTGGATCAGACGGATCCTCCTTGTTCTTCTGCATCACCCGGGTGCTGGAGCCCCGGGCAGGTACCCAACTAAGTGCACCAACACTTTTGGATGGGCCCTGACATTGTGCGATAAGGACATCAGTTTACATATTGACATATTGTGTACATAAAATAAAACTATTAAAATCCAGTCCCAAAGTTCTGTTCACTAGAACATTTAGAAATGTTAACCTTTAACTATTTCTTGTTGACCTTACCAATTGCCCTTGGTTTGGAGTCAGGTTTAGGACAGGTAGACATACACACTTAAATTGAGGTTTCTTCCGTCGGGGAGAAGCATGCCGTGCACTGCATACACTGTGATGCCAAGGAGTGACTGATGTCGCTGGGTCACTAAAATATCATCTTTATTGAGGTCTTCAAACCATGTTACATCGCCACAAGTAGCTCGAGGAGGATGCTCTGACACGTTTGACAAAGTGTCTCCGCGCACGAAACGCGTCAGAGCGTCCTCGAGCTATTTTGGGGGTTTTTTGGTTGATCCTGTTGGTGTTCTCCCTGAGACATCCCAATTTTAATGCTTGGTCTACCCATGTATATTTGAGCATAATAGGATCAAGATTATTGTGGATGAATTTAAACTGGATTGACTACACTTTTGCAATGTGTATTAACCCATCAATGCCTGCTCACATGCTTTACTGAGCTCTACTATTGGGAGTTGTTCTCCACCTGTTTCTAGACATACACACTTAACTGTGTTGCTCCTAACAGTATGAATTAACACATTTAATACAATTGGTTTGTTTAAAATGTTGTACACATTGCAACAATTTGCACCTTATCTGCTTTAATTATATTATTCCATCATCCCATGTACCTTTGTCGTATCATGTGGCAATTGTTGCACATGAATTGTTGGACACAGATATACAGTGGGGTGGATTTATTCTATATATAGGTGTAGTGTAGCAGTGCACATACCAATAACCCTTTTTACGTTCTCTAATTATATTGTTCGATGTTACCATGTATCTGTGTCCCATTATGAGGCTTCTTTGCACATAGCGTTTTGGACACAGATATACAGTGGGCGGACTTATTAACTATTTGTTTCTCTTATTCATAGAGGCAATGTTGAGATGCATATATCAGTAAACTCTGTTCCTCCCCACTAAAATCCTAATGCAGTATCTCATTGGTATGATCTCTTCCTCTAGTTTTGTTTCTCATTTGGGAAGTCTATCGATTGACTCTTGTTGATCCAGTATTGGTCATATGGAAATATTTTGTAAGGTGTGTGGGTTGACTCATTTAAATACACATGTATGTCTCATATATCTATGGAACCTCAGGTGTGATTTTTTTTTTAGAACACGTGTTTCTCCTATGTTATTTGGGGATATATACAACGTTCATTAAGTTGTATACCCCCGCCCCCTCACTCTCTCCCTATGTGAGAAGGACTTGAATACTAGCAAAGCATGCAAATCTGATTAGAAAGAGTTCTTCCCGTATTGATTGGCACAACTATGTGGAAGGTGCTTCCCTAGTGAGCTGGCCTTCTGAGATCTTCTTAGTACCGGAAAAAAAAGTGATTCCTGCACACGAGGGAACACAGTCTTAAAAAAAGACTTACACAGGCTCATGCCAATACCCTGGAACATGTAGTCTTTACAAAGACTGACACAGGTTATCACGAAGACAGCTACACAGGAATAGCACACTCTAGAGCTGGTCAGGGCTGGGGATATAACCTCTACCAATTAGGGAGATGCCAGTCAGTCTGGGGAGAACAAAATCCACAATTGTTGCAGAATTGTTCCTCATTGTAGGTTACCGATTGTCCTGAGTTCGGCACATGCCCAAGTACATTAATGTCATTACCGGGGTGCCGTGGACCCAGAACCATAGGTAACATGCCCAAATATGGTCATGCCTATTTGTTACATAGGCACCGGATACAGACTCAGGGTGAATGGGAATAGAAGGGGGAAGAACTGTTAGACAGCTGGTGTATGCAAGACAGGATACTGACAGGACCAGGCAACCGGCCTACACTGTAGCTTCCCTGGATACCTATTTCGGAACACCCACCTTAACTTGTTACAAAATGTATGTATGTATATTTTTATTTATATAGCGCCATTAATGTACCTAGCGCTTCACAACAGTAATACAGGTGACATAATCATATAAATTACAAATAATACAAATAACACATACTGTACAGTAATGGGAAGAAGTGCTTCAGACATACAGAGGAAGACTCCTGTTTCGTCATCCTCCCCGCGTCATGCTTTCACCCGCGATGGCTTTTAAAAAACTGGGTGAAGCACGCGCACGCTTTAAGTGTGCGTGTCACGGGGTTTACTTCATCTGTAAAAGTGATATTTAGGTAAAGGATTCCCTGCCCTGAAGAGCTTGCAATCTATTATGAACCTATATATGCACACTACACACAGCCTTGTCTACTAAAACAATACCAGTGTATACATTGAAAAATGTAAGGCATTAGAGAAGAAGTTGCAAATACAATTTGATAAATGAGTGTATCGAATTGTGAATATATAAATAAAACAAATATGTTTTTTTCAGCTCAAATTGTCAGTAAAATAAAAATTAAAAGTGAGACTATGTAAATCAGTTTTGCTAAACTAAGGAAGAGAGGAGACCTCTCAAACTTTTCTTGTAATATCTGATGTTAGTCCAAATAAAAAAAGGTATCACCTAATACTCAAGTACTTGTTTTATTTCAGAATCAACATTTTAGTCACAGACTTGTATAATTGTTAAGACTGCATTTGTGGCCAAAAATGTAATTCTTCAAAAAACAGCCACTTCATGTTCCATGTACTGTAAGTGCTGTTTTTGTCTACTATACTGAGTGCTGCGTTCATCCGATACCTCACAGGACCATGCACCCGTGGCAGTTACTCAAAGTAATGTGAGTGCCCCTTCTACTTTTAACTTAAAGCACTGTTGGTTGTGGATAGCACTTTACAGTACATACTGTACGTGGTCAGATACCTGTTGACAGGTAGAGGGTGTAGGTGGAATAGCTGATCACCACCTAGGTCAGAACGAAAACTAAAACAGAAACCAGTTTCTTTATTTTCACAACATAATACAGCACAGTGACCACTTATCCTCCACATACAGTACATGCATCATTTTCTTCTTGCGTTTCGTTGCATGAACTTATCAAAGTCACTACGCCAATATTTGCATTGTGTGTTTCAACTTGTGATGTAGGGAGTGTCAAAAGGAAGAGTTAGGGAAGAGTTACACGATGCACAAATTATAATGAGATGTATAAAACTGTGCATTTCTGAGAGTTACTTTTTGACCTTTTATTTGCATTTAAAGAATCCTCCAAGTCTGAAGTGGTCTGAACTTTTCTGGGTGACAATTTGTTTCCAATGTAGGAAATATTTTCTTACTTTTTACGTGAAAACAAGCAGTCTGTCTCCATACTACAGAAGACTACCATATCTTCTACTTTCTCAAATCCTCCTGTATTCCTGTCTGCCAACAGTTTTATGGCTTATTAACCTCTTGAATTACTTCTCTCATACCACACCACTTGCTCATTGCCTCTTTATCTGTAAAGATATACTGTACCTGAGGTTGAGTGTGCATTGATACTTTATTATTTGCTGAAAAGAAGCTTAATAACGTACTTGTCACTCCCTCCTCCATTCCACAGTGAGAGAATGAGTCACACACCTCTCTGTGTTTTATTATTGTTTGAATTTCTGCTTTATGTTGATAATTGGTTAAACTGCTGAGTTATGAACTACAAGCTGTTTCGTTAAGTGCTGAAATGTATTTGTTTACCTTTTTTTAACTTAAACTTTAAAAGGCAACTCAGAGAACAAACAAAAGGGGATATCAGTCAGATGTTTGCTTCCATGTACTGAACTGCTTTCCTGTGTTGCAAGACTCTGTGACTACAGCTTAAAAGGTTCCTCCACACTTCTTCAATTAAATAAAATCCTTTATTACAAAAACATGCTAAAAACAGGTTAACATTTCGGGCAACACTAGAGTCATTTCTAAAAACCACAATAGTTACAACACATACAGTCACTTTATAAGGGAGGGGCGGAGTTGGCCCTCGTTGGTGACATCATCCATGACATGTCCCCAACCATCACACATCACTTGGCGTCCTTCCCACAGCGTGATGGCAACATCCTCAGTGGGCCGACTCTCCCTCATTTACTAGCGACAAGACGCTGGAACATTCCGACTGAGGATCCAACTATAGAGAAACTACAGTAAGCACAAAAGAATTACCAACAGAATCTGAATACACTCTACTATATATCACATATCTCTACTGCTCTATCATTCGTCTATACATACAACATAGTACAATTAATACACAATAGTGCGAACACTTCTTTGTTCAGATATCCAAGAGGCCATCAGACCATATCTGGGGGTAAACAATAGAATAAAAAGAAAAATATGGAATGAAACCATCCAGAAAAAGCAATGTAACCAAACAGTTCAGTAGTAACATGCAGGATACCGGCATCACACTCCTAGAGGACAGCAATATATTTAAAATATAAGGGTTCTGTGATCACTTCAATGATTGTAAGGCAATAGGCACAGGTGGCAAGCATAGACCACTTTCTAATGCCATTCTGTATAAAACGATAGTAGTTTATAGCACTGTGTGAGACTTCCATCTCAACTACATGCTAGATCTGGGCATGCCCTAAACCCTCAGACCAGTAGCAACAAATTATATTCTTTATTAAGGCCATCTGGGTACATTGTGGCAAGTTCCTGTATCAAGACCCTGTGACTAAAGATAAGCTGTTTTTATGGTCATAAATATTGGTTCCATTTTTTTCCCAATATACATTTGTTCTAGCAGTTTCTCCATTAGTATTCATATAACAACAGGAAGGCATAAGATGTTAAGAAATATATTTGTATACCTTACAAAAAAAAGTAAAACATTTAAAAAAAAGGGTTTATCATTTTGCCCGGTGGGTAAACCACATATTTTTAAATTATATATTGATTTACACAAGTTTTTTGCGTAAAATTATTTTAAATATAAACTTTTTTTTAAATAAATCTGAAGCCTACTGTAGGGATTCTAATAGTGATGATCTGTATTTAAATTCTGCTATAGACAATGAAGGTGTTCCTTCTATTTTCAGGTTTAGTGAGGGACCTGATAACCCTTTTGGATGATAATGATGGGAGTAAAGGTTTCAAACACTTAACATTTAAGCCAAAATCCCTCTTTTATCTTGATGAATCCAGAGGTCCATACATAGAGATGTTTAGCAAGTTGGTTGAAAATGAATTTATGCAGGTATGTGAAAAATCGAGATATTTTATGATGAATGAGAAACGCCCTAAAATAACTTAATACTAATTCTGAATTGGTTATTCGCCAGGCAAACGAAGGAGGTGGTACAGTTCTTCAAAATTGTAATGATTATATTTATGAAACATTTTACGTCTTCTAGGGCAAGGGTGCGCAAACTTCTTGAGCTGCAGCCCCCTTCCCGGGAGCTGCAGCCCCCTTCCCGGGAGCCGCAGCCCCCTTCCCGGGAGCCGCAGCGTTCGCGCCCCCCCTCTCCCAATGGCTTGGGGTCAAATGACGTCTCGGGTCATGTGATGTCACATGATCCCGCTGTGTCATTTGACGCTGTGTTGCCATGGCGACGCATCGCTGAAAACCCGGCTGGCACCAGGTAAGTGAGTTACAGAGGCCTCACGCCTCCCCCGGCATTTAATTTAAATGCCGTGGGGAAGAGCACGGGGCATCTGTAACTGCCGTGCCCCCCCCCCCCTAAAAATTCTCCCACCCCACTGGGGGATGCCCCCCCCCCAGTTTGCGCACCGCTGTTCTAGGGATATTTCTTCCTATTGTGTGCTAGATGGCGATCTTACTATGGCATATCTATATCTTCTCAACATACTTTTGACTACAGCACAAGACGAAGAAATTATTTTTATGAGTGAATATCATCATCTTTTAAAAAAACATTCTCATGTTCCAATAATGTACCACCTCTTAAAAATACATTAATGGTTGATGAGTCACATTGGCCGTCCCATTGTGTCTGGAATTGACTCCATCACTTCCAATTTATCCGTATATGTCGATGTTTTTTTGTTTCCAGTAATTTTGTCACTCTCCTCTTATCTTCGGGATAGTATGGATGTCCTGAATTCATTACAGAATATTGAATGGGATCCTAGTTATAGGTGGGTTTCATGATTCCCTCCCGCAGTACTTCTCATAGACTTATAGGGGTGCACAGAGGAGTTCGGTTCAGGCCCAGAACTGATAATAACTAGAACAGTGCATTAGGCCAGCTTCCATCATAGTATGGGTATAAAACCCCACCCAGTCTGTTACTTCTTTGCTTGTCAACTTTCTGTTTACAGGTCAGGAGTCAGGTTGTTCTTTGTTCCCTAGTGCTGTGTCTTTCCCTGTTCTTGTTTTTATTCAGGCTCCTTGTTCTGCAGATCTATACAGTAGGTGTTTGTCTTATATTCCTTTTGCACTATTGGCCACCTGTTTATTATTTGTCCCCTGCTAGCATTGCTCTTTGCACGTAGCACTGCAATTCTTGAAGGTAACCTTGATTCGTCCTGCTATTTTCCTTAGCACTATTTCCCCCCTGTTCATTATTTATCCCCTGCTACTATTGCTTTATGCATGTAGCGCTGCAATACTTGCAGCTATCTTTAGTTTGTTTTGTTATTTCCCTTATCATTTTCCCCCTGCCTTTTGTTTATTTCCTTAGCTACCATAGCCATTTGCTTGTAGCTCTACACACTTTTCAGACTCCATTTTGTTTTTCCAGTGTGGTTTCCTTTAGTGTAACAATAAACCCTGTCATATTTTACATATTTTCGTCTCCTGTCCTTTGTGGGTTTTCATGTTACCTCTGAGGGTTCCATACATCCTGATAGTGTTTCACATTGAATGTAGCTTCACTGTATACTGGTATCTAACATGCACATGGTATTGATGCAGTTCAGCACTTTCTTGATTTGATGGACGTACGTCTTTTTTCAACCTCATCTACTATGTAACTATGTAACTATAACACTTTTCCACTTCCACAGGAAACATGTATTTTGACAGTATATTGTTTATTTTTAATGACAATTATTTTCTTTTCAATCATGTGTATTATCGGCAGACCACTGGGATGGCCATGAGAACAGGTTTTGCCCTGAACTATGCAGGTTTATTCATGGGGCATTATGAGTGGTGCAGTATTTGGGGAAAAATGTCCTTATAGTCAAATACTATAAAAGATTTATTAATGAATGTAAGAGACATGTGCAGAGGTACAACCAAGGAGGCATATTTGGAGAAATTAAACCATTTTATTCAGCCCATCACTTTAAACCAGTGGTTCCCAACCCCAGTCCTCAAGGACCAGTAACAGTGCAGGTTTTAAGGATACCCCGGCTTGAGCACAGGTGGTTCAGTCACAATGATTGGGCCACCTGTGCTAATGAGAGGATTGCCTTAAAACCTGCACTGTTAGCGGTCCTTGAGGACTGGAGTTGGGAACCACTGCTTTAAACAATACAGTTTATGGAAATTAAAAAAAATCAATAAACATCCTATCCCTTTTGTAAGGACTAACTCACTTTCCCAGTCCCTCTCTGCTGAGCTGGGAGGATAAGCCTCTTTCCAACCTACCCCAAAGTGCAAAGAGGTACCTGTAAGCAATGGGCCCTTAATGTCAGTCTCTGGGTCTGGGTTGGTGTCCGTTGAGGGGCCACTCTTTGGCTGGTTCCAGGGTCCGCTATACCCTGGAATACTGGTTTCTGGTGTCTTGAGAGCAGCACAGTCCTACACTCAAGACAATGTTTCTGTGAGTCTCTTGCTGGCAACATAGTACCTCTGTGCTTGAGATCTCCCCTGCAGTTCAAGCAGGAAGCTGTTCTACCTGTCTGATGAGCCAGGTGGAGATTGGTTAATAGTCCTGCAATTAACCAGGTCCCTGCTGGATTCCTCAGACCAATATAGGCTTTCTATTGAAGCTCTTTTAGACAGGGGTTAAGGCTCTGTAACAATGACATTCTAATTGTATGGTCAGGCACCCTTAATGATATTGAATCCTTCATCACATATTTGAACTCAAATGACAAATATATTATTTTGTCTGGAGAAAATGATCAGTGTAATACATTTTTTGGATCTTAATCTCAGGATAACGAATAATCAAGTTGTTAGCAAAACTTATTTTTCAAGCAATTCATATTCTGAATATAAAATCAATCATTCTAAGATTTAGCTTAATAGCATCCCTTACGGACAGTTCCCAAGAATGAAAAGAAATGACTCTAGAACAGAAGATTATGATGAAAAGGCCAATATTGTGGCTCAGAGATTTTTGGATAAAAAAATATGATCCTGGTATTATTGAGTCATCTATTAAGAGGAGCAGTGGATGCCAAGGTTTTATAAAGAAAGAAAAGCGAAATTCGAAATTTTAGGGATCACCTTCATTCATTACTGATTATAACAAACAGGATTTTGAAAGCAGGAAAATTATTGATAGACCATTGGGTCTTTGAAAAATGAATCCTATTCTTAAAATAATTATATATATATATATATATATATATATATTATTTTTAAGAATAGGATTCATTTTTCAAAGACCCAATGGTCTATCAATAATTTTATATATCAATTTCTATCAATATATATATATATATTATAACGGAAATAGCCGTGTTAGTCCAGTGCAGAATAAATGAGTTCCGAACTTTGTCCTGGTTAGGGGTGATCAGGTGGACCATTGGTGGGAGAATGGGAAGTATACCCCGGAGCAGGAGGCAGAGATGATGCGTGAGCGCAGTCGGAGTATGGATACTGGCCTATTCTCACCGCCAGTAAAGGAGGAGGAAATGTATGATTCTCCTTTGGATAGACCTTTATTCTGGATTCTACAGGCAGAACCTAATGAAGAGATTCTGCGCAGAAAGGGTATTAGTGCAGAGGTTCAGGAAGTTCCATAGGTACGATTATCCTTACCTCCCAGAGGAGTTAATGAGAACAGCTGAGGCCCATAGGGATGAGTGGGTACGTGCAGCTGTTTTGGAGTATATGGCTGCTAAGTATAATACCTCAGCCATTTGCAAGGAAGGTAGGGTGGGGTACCTGGTTATGGTCTGGCAGGTGGGACGCAATATTAACCTGAATAGGGTGGAGTATATCAGCTAGCATGGTAAAAAGAGATGCTACTCAGTGACAGTACCAGACAGTGACGGCACACTTGTCAGGAAGCCTGATCCTGGCCATTATTATTAACAGAGCAGGAAATGTTCTGCAATAGGTTACAGGGAGATATAGAGCAGGAGATGTACTGCACTGTGTGAAGGGTCCTCATGGCTAGGAAAGACCAGTTATACCATTGCTACTGTTTATGTTTCCACTTTAATGTTATGTTACTGTTATTTACTGTTATGCATAAATTGATGATGGTAGGTAAATTTATGTTCCTCATGTGTGATCGTGAGGAAATTTACACCAGAGGAAGAATGTATCCCAGTGCCCCTGGCTACTTCTCTGGCCCTAACACTGTATGTCCTAGTAAGGAGCAGGCAGTGTTGGTGTTAAATCCCTCATAACATGTCAGTATGTGTGTTCACCATAAGATAGATCATTTGTTTCTGTCTCCAGGTGCTAGCTGGGACCATTGGAGCATGTGACCATGGGGATGGGTTTCCTGGAGGGGTGCTGCCGTCTTACCGGGCCTAAGGCTGCGGTCCCAGTAACTGCCTATGCGCACAGCACGGCGTGCGCTGTGCGTGTAAGTACCGCCCTCAATGGGGCTGGGCCCAGTAGACACCGTCACGCTGAAGGTGCAGCCGCGCCGTGCTGCAAGGTTTTTTACAACTCAATCAAATTGAATTCAAACCTTGCGACGGAGGTGTGCCCACGCCCCCACCGGCGGTTCACCCAATGAGGGCGAACCAGCCGCGTGATGTAATGGCCCCGCCCCCGCTTATCCCCAACCACGCCCCCTCCCGTCGCAAGCTTCCCTCTCTCTGTTCCAGACAGCATCTCCTTAGGGAGGTGCCTGGATTCCCCTTGCCCCATCAGGGGGTAAGGGGGCTGAGAATAGGTTCTTGGAGCCTCAAGCTCCTTGGGCTGATTCCAGGGAACGATCCTGTGAGCTAGGCTCTGACCCAGGACAGAAGCAAGCTGCAACATAATCTCTCTTGCTATGGAGGAAAGAACTGGTGTATGCAGGGACAGATCAATAAAGACAAGTTGTACCATCAAAAGTCTGTGTGTTCCTAGAGGAAGGAATGCCTGTGGGGGTTACCCCTGTTCCTAACAGGCTCCCCGCAGGACATAAGCTCTGCACTACAGAGAGAACATCACTAAAAGCCTGACTTGGTCCTATTCCCATTCACCGACAGAGGAGACTCAGCCTTCTGTAAACCTACAGATGAGCACCATCACACTGGTAACAAAAGTACAAGATGGGATAGGTGCCGGTATCTCTTTTGTTTATTTACTGGTAACAAAAGGATTTTATCTAGGACTACCAGATCTCCCTTGGGGGCGGGGGAGGTAGATAAGGGTGTTACACTACTATGAGGTTTGTATTATATTATAACAGTGCACCAGGCCCGTAAAACAAATGTTTTGTGAGTGCTGCTATATTCCCCGACTCCCCTGCTAACTAATTTAGCAGTACTAACCCTTGAAAGATGAGGTTGGAGACGCCCTAGGTTCAGAATATAATGAATAGCTTCTGTAATCTAAGAATAAATGAATTAACTCTATGAATGTCTGAGATTTATGGCACATGGTAACCTAAAAAGTATACTGTAAGCAGATTAGGTGTCGTGGCTAAGTTGCTGAGCATATCTTTATGCACATCTCTACAACTAAACTGTATTTCAAACATATTACTTGATTTCATCATTTAAAGAGCATGAAAAAAGTATTGCATCTCTAGTTGCATGATTGTAAAGATAAATAACAGAGCAAGGTTCTGTAAGTTTTATTTTCAAAAGGATTTATAAGCATACAGTCGAGAACAATTATACTAAGACCAAAACCTTTGTTATAAATATTTTAAATACATGACCAAAACTTGCAAAAAAAAATGAAAATCTTATTTCTGTCACATTTTATAATTTATTTGAAGTTAGTAGTTCAAGACCAGATGTTTAATAAAAGAATTGAGATCAAAATTAGAGACCAATATTAAAGCCAGATGTGAGAAGGTGCCCTGTTCGCTTTGCAAAAGTTCTCTCAAATTTGTATAAACATTTGAGGAAAGGCTATTTGACAACTTATAGGGTCAAAAATACATAGTTCTTTTTTATGTCAATGTGTAAGAAACAGTTAAGATCAAAGGTGAGAAAGGTGAGTGTGATTTGCAGTTGATAGATGTTAGTGAACTTTTACATCACAACTTTTTTTCAGAAATAAAGATGTCCAAAATGTGCTATTAATGCAAATGTTTGCAATGTTTCTCATCTCTCCAATAACACTATTGTCAGGTCCGACTGACTTAACTGGCCCTATGCCACTTAAGGGAGAGATTTGTTGCACTACAGACATCAGTAATGTATGAACCTGAATGTAATCTTAAAATAATGCACCACAAGAATTCCCGAACATGTAACAATTCAGCTTTACAATCAAAATGTGTATCTTAAAGATGCAGACCACGCAATATCTAACATCTGTGTTTTCTTTAATAAATCAATTTTGTACTATGAGAAAATACTTGTAGCATTAAAAAAAAAATCTGAATGACCTTTTTTATGTAACAACATTTTTGTTTCTAAAGCAACCATTTACAAAGTCACATCCCCTTCCTCTTCTGAAACAGGCTCTGGCACACCCCTTTTTGAGCCCGCCCTCTCCAGCAGTGCACCAATAGTATCTTGTGACTGCCTGGTCACATGATCTTCCCCACGGAACTTTGCATCTTTGGTCCTCTTCTGCTGTACTGACAGCCAGTTAGTGAACCGCTGAGCCGAATCTTCGCTGATCAGTCACTGGAGAACGGATCGATCGGCAATTTATCTAATTTATCATTGTGTGGATTGTATTGATGCACATTTTTTTTTTGTTTTTTTTTAAAGGTAGCTTGGACTGCTGCTTTAAGTAGAACAGGTGAAAAAAGATGAATTGAGGAGGCTAATGGTAGCAAAAACAACCTTTTAATTAATAAAAGGATCAAACATCACCCCTGGATCATCCAGAAAACGCGCACCTACGCGTTTCGGGCCATGCGCCCCTGGATGACCCAGGGGTGATGTTTGATCCTTTTATTCATTAAAAAGTTGTTTTTGCTACCATTAGCCTCCTCTATTCATTACAGGCAGTGCACTGCCTTTTTCACCTGTTCTACTTTCCCTGCTTGGTGGATTGCACGCTGCTCAGGATACCTGATGGGACTGCTCCTCTGGATCTAAAAGTGAGTTTTTTCTTACATACTATGCCTAGTTATCATGGTTGGGACAATCTTTGTACTGTTCATTGTGCTGGTTAGCACTATGTACTAGTCCCTTGCCCTATTAGGGTATGTTATCATTGCTCACCATCATTTTGGAGTGTTCCTTATGGAAGAATTATTATAATATTATTGGGACTCTTATGCTTTGATAAACCGGTTACCCACTTTTTGCTGCTTTAAGTAGCTTTGAGAAATACAGTTGCACACTACATAACAATGTTATTTGAAAAGAGAAGCAGTTGGCGATATTAGGTTAGAATCACATACACAAACATCCTGATAAAGTAGATGTTGTGCAATTGAAGATTTTAAACACATTTTTAGAAATACAGATGCAGGGATACTGTCAAAAATAACATTCTAACTAGTGATGTACCGAGTACCCAGAATTACCCGGTACCGGTGGATTTTCAGCTACCCGGAAATTACCCGGACCCGGCAACTGAGAAGTGGGCCCAGCGCCAGGTAATACCCGGTGCGGGGTAATATCAGGGTAGCTGAAAAATACATTATTACTTACCTGCTGTCAGCGACGGAAGGCGAGGAAGACCCGTAGCGACATCTAGGCAGACCAGCAGAGGTCCTGTGGCGGTGGCAGCATCAGCAGTGTGTATTCAGCCTGCGCGGGAGCTGCAGGACTCCATAGCAGTGTGAGCTGGGGAACCATGTGACTGGAGCAGAAGTGTTCCTATTGGACAGCCGGCTGTCCAATAGGAACGCTTCTGCTCCTGTTCCGGTCACATGGTTCCCCAGCTGACACTGCTAGGGAGTCCTGCAGCTCCCACGCGGGCTGAACACACACTGTTGATTCTGCCACCGCCACAGGACCTCTGCTGACATGCCTAGATGTTGCCACCATCTTCCTCCACCCCAGGTAAGTGCCAACTGGGTAACCGGGTAGATCATTTGATTTTGGCCGGGTACCCATTATCCGTTTTTTTTTATTTATTTTTTTTAAGTAGGACCCGGTCCAACACGAATTCTTACAAAAGGAAGAAAATAACATTATTTGCTCATTGACCATTCTGTACATTTGGGAGGAAAGAATGTTTCCAGTGGTAGTCTGGTCGCTCTCACTAAAATCAAACGCTGTTTATAGTTTGTTTACATTATTACTCCCCTGCTATTCTTTTATAGTTCTATGAATAATTGGCTTAGAAGATAGATCTGTGATACATACAGTAAGTGTTATTAGAGACATTGTTTGGAAAAATCCAGTCAAGAATATTTGATTCATAGCTAGACATCCATAATCAGGTTTTTTTTAATTTCTACTTCATTAGCACACATTTGTTACTTTTATCCTGGCAGGCACTAATAGGCTTACTTAACCCCTCAATGCATGGAGACGTTTGCAACAACTCACCATGCAGTAGTACCAACTTCAAAAATACATGAACTAAAAAGCTGTTTAATGCAATGCGGCATCAATATAACAATCTTTCAAATGTAAAGGCCCGGATCCACCGAGATCCCTTAAGTGACCTAAGAACAGCAGTCCAAGCTGCAGTTTAAAATATATATATATATTTGATAAAAAATCACTGGCACTCCAATAGAAATTCAATAATGAATAGGTGCATGTCCCATATAAATATTAAAAGTATACATTACCACATAGCAGCAAAAAGGAGACAGCACTCAGGTGAATGAAAATGAATGTATTAAATACAGCACATAACTCCAACGTTTTGATCCCACAGGGGGATCTTCCTCAGGGTGGTGAGGAAGATCCCCCAGTGGGATCGAAACGTTTAAGTTATGTGCTGTATTTAATACATTCATTTTCATTCACCTGAGTGCTGTCTCCTTTTTGCTGCTATGCGGTAATGTACTGTATGTATGTATATATATATATATATATATATAGAAAAAAGGGAAAAGAAAGAAACAGGCGCACACCTAGTGCATTACCATAATAAAAAATGTATTAAAATGTATTAAAGGAACATAAAATCTATAAAATGCCCACTCACAAAGGTACAGTAATAATAAGCGTGTATGAGATAGGCTCTCATGTGCCAGCAGCTCCAGCAAACAGCGTCCAGCTTAGATCAGTGGCGTCGTCACGTGGACCTCCTCCATACAGCAGGAACCGGAAAAAGAATCCCTCTCCTTTGGTGTTCAGCGTGTATAGGGAAAACGGGTCCCACCAGGAAACAAGGTTTAGAGAGTCCTCAATTCAGCTGAGCAATGGCTGCAACGAGCGCACGTGGGAGCCCAAAAGTCTCTGTGCAGGTATCAGCAGTGTTCGTGAGCAAATGGCGGCCGAAATCTAGCCACGCCCTACGTGTTTCGTCATCAATGATAATCAATGATAATTATGCATTGACTAAAAGTAATTTCGACATTTATATCCCTAAGATACCAATATTGAATCAATATTTAATGTTTAATAATATGGGGGTAATCAGTAATGTTCATTTTTATCTAACCAAGTCTCAAACATTAGTCATTTAAATATAGGTCACTTTAAACTCATTCTGACTTGTATAAATCTAATTTATGTATATACATATCATCATCTTTATATAGGTATTCCAACATATAATTCTAATTTATGTATATACATATCATCATCTTTATATAGGTATTCCAACACATAGTTATCACTTACTATTAAATTGTTTTTGAAGTTTATGCTGTTTCATGATTAAAATAAATTGAATAATATAAATATATATATACTTTCTTACCTTTTAATATTATCTAAATACATTTTTTCTAGTTCTGATTACTAATATCTGTTCTTAATGTATGTATACAATCTCTCATACTCAATGGGGTCCTCACAAAATGATTTGTTTTATGAATTGTTTATAAATTGTTTTATTGATGTGTAACATGTGATTTATATTATATTACTGCTTCAATTAGAGTATTGGCCAATTACACCAATTACCTCCCTATAAATACCATGGACTGGTGCTTAGTGGGTATCCCCTGAAGAAGTCATCATTGATGACGAAACGCGTAGGGCGTGGCTAGATTGCGGCCGCCATTTGCTCACGAACACTGCTGATACCTGCACAGAGACTTTTGGGCTCCCGTGTGCGCTCGTTGCAGCCATTGTTCAGCTGAATTGAGGACTCTCTAAACCTTGTTTCCTGGTGGGACCCGTTTTCCCTATACACGCTGAACACCAAAGGCGAGGGATTCTGTTTCCGGTTCCTGTTGTATGGAGGAGGTCCACGTGACGACGCCACTGATCTAAGCTGGACGCTGTTTGCTGGAGCTGCTGGCACATGAGAGCCTATCTCATACACGCTTATTATTGCTGTACCTTTGTGAGTGGGCATTTTATAGATTTTATGTTCCTTTAATACATTTTTTATTATGGTAATGCACTAGGTGTGCGCCTGTTTCTTTCTTTTTCCTTTTTTCTAGATATCTGTAGGGACTGGTGATCCCTTCGAAACGGGCTGCAAGAAACTGGAGTTTGTGCCATTGGAACAGGACTTTATGTACTAAAGGTTTTTTAATTTTTATTTTTAGACAATTTTTTCTACATTTTTTATTGATTAAATTCAATTTTTTTTTTTTTTCACATTTTGTTTACAGGGTTGCATTGTCAGAAGATTTCACTAATATTGTATTATTTTATAGTCTATATCATAGTGTATTAGTCTATATCTAGCCGCCCCGCTAAGCACATTCATGATTGGCTACTAGTTCTTCTACGAATATATATTAATAGGATATTTAGAGGCGCTACTTCTATCTCTGTTTGTTTTGTTTATATATATATATATATATATATATATATATATATATATAATTTTCCCTTTAATATGTGCATCAATACAATTCACACAATGATAAGTGATTAGCTAAGTTGCCGATCAATCCATTCTCCTGTGATCGATTGGCAAAGATTTGGCTCAGGGGTTCACTAAATGACTGCAGAGGAATATTCTGCATCCAGTGTGACTTTGTGTATGGTTGCTATAGAAACAAAAAGGCTTGTTACATAATACATAAAAAATGTAATTCAGAGTTTAAAAAAAAATGCTACAAGTATTTTCTCATAGTACAGAACTGATTTATTATTGCTTGGTCTGCAGCTTTAACGTGATGCTAACCCAAGTTAACACCCCTATATGCCTTAACGTGAATCTTCAAAGCTCAAAAACATTTTGCTAAATTAGATTTGTCGGCCAGAAAGGGCATTGCCTAAAGTGTGAGACATTAGTGCTAATGATCTGCAATAGAGGCGTTCCTCCTAACGATGCATTTCCACAAAAGTCTGTTAAAGTTAATGCAGGGATTTAACCTGACGTTAATTAGGTCACACCTAAAGGGGGTGTTGCTCCCATCCAGACCTTTACATATAGGTCTCCTTCTCACTCAGTCTCCCATGCATCAGGGTCAGGATGGGAGTAATGTCACCTTTAGGTAAGACATGCTTAATGCCATGTTATTTAAAGTTGATGCATGGTAGTGCTAATGTAACATTGCTTATTCTTGTGTTTAAACATATAATAAGATTTGTGCATACAGTATGCGTTAACTTCAGGGAAAATAATGTCCATTACAGATTTTGATAACGGTACATCATGCGCCCTGAGTTAACAGACCTCTGTTGGTCTGGTCAAACAAGAAAGTGTGCACGTCTATGGCGCATGGGCTGGGCAAGTTGAGAAAAAACAACCACTAGTAACTCTTCTGTGGCTGTGCAGGTATGAGGTCTTATAATGTACTTAGCTTAGCACGAACGGTGATCTGTTCACTCCAGTTGAAGCAATTTCTGCCTTTGCTTCTTACACAGTAGTCTGCTGCATCTTAGTCAAAGAGGGATAGACGAATACATAGCACAATACTGTTTATTACATATACAAAGAAAAAGGAATGCGTTTTACACACTCACAAACAGTGATGATTGCAGGCAATTGAATAAAATGCTTTCCAGCACGGTTGTATCTCTTGTTTTCCAGTCTTAGCGCTCCGGTAACTCCGCACCTAAAATGGTTCATTCCCGCGACGCCTGGAACAAGGCAGGTGCACACGCTCGGTGTAATTAAGTCCCTGTGGCTTGCTAACTCCTCGCCCAGCGATGCAGGGTCTTTCTCCAGTGATTGTGGCACACAGGGCAATTACAGTCCCCCTGCCGGTATTGCGCAGACACTTTTGAATTCAGTGCCAAGTTTTGGAAAAGTATGGTGGCTCATAGGAGTCAACCCAACGCGTTTAGATCTGGCCCTAAAAGATCAATGTGTGTGTGTGTGTCAACTGGGCTTGGCAGTTCCAGGGGCCTGTATGGTTTACACTGGAAGTTTCACTCTCATACGTGAATAGACGTCTCACTGGGCTTTTTTCCTCTGCCCGTCTCTGCCTTCTTCCCCCGCTGGCATCCACCGAGCACAAAGGTACTAAGGGCCCACTAACCCATCCTACCACCTCAATAATCCCTCAACACCCCAAATCCCCACCCCTGTTCAACAATATAGGGGCCAGGTCAACACCCATAAAAAAGTTGTGTGTGTGTGTGTGTGTGTCAGTCAAAATTAACAGTGAATACATCAATCCCCTGCGATTTGCAGATGGCTGTTATTTTTGCCACAAGTCCAGAAGATCTCCAGCAACAAAATCGGAGAACTCGCCAAAGCAAGTAAGAAAGTGCGCCTCCATATCTATCTCAGCAGGACCCAAGTGTTGTGCAACAAATGTGTCAACTCTGTAAAGATCAAAATAAATGGAATAGAACTAGAAGAAATCCAAGACGGTCTACCTTGGCTGGCAAATAACAATTGATACTAACCTTTTGAATTAAATAGGAGAATAGAGATGGGATGGAATATACTGTATTTGAAAAAAAAAAACACATTATTTTTCCAGTTCTTTAAGAGTTCCTAGCATGCTCCCGATTTGAAAAAAAAAAAATATTCATCATATAATGTTCTACTATTTTTTTTTTTAGAGAGTTAATGTGAATATCTAGAGCTTTATGGTGGCATCATATAATTATAACACAGGGACACTATGTATACAATAAAGCAATTAAACACCAAATAAACTGCATTACTGACTGAGTAGGTTGTTAATGATTGGCAACAACTCATGTACAGTACATGTAGTTACTGTAGGTAGATCTGAACCTTTAACCCCTTATTTGTCTACAGTATGGCAAGCATCAATACAACTGCCTATTTTGCACTTGTCACACATCTGTTTATAACTGAAACTGGTCCAAGCAGATGCACATGTTTTTGATCCCAGGAAATCGTATCATTTTCCCTTTACACTATTGCTTGACTCATGCAATTGTTGCAATTGGCTGGAAAATCTAACTATACAGGGAGCCAAAATAAACTGTGAATGGACTTGTCCTGGACTGCTCTCAGTGTTTGTTTTATTCCTTTCACATTGTGATAAATCTGAACTTTATTGTTGCATCCTGTAAATTGTGATAGGTACAGTACAGTCGTAACAGTGACAAAAGAGGACTTTGATAAAGCTTTTGTCATTTGTACATAACTAGCGAGATTTACTGTGCCCAGCACTGGGACGAGCTGCGTGACCGATGCCCCGGCACTCCCGGACAATCGCTGTGGGGAGGGTGGTCCGATCCAGAAGCATGGACCCCCCTCACAGCGATATCCCAGAAGGCACTGCCACTGGATCGGTGGCTTTTTGCTTTCTCAGCCATGGCTCCGGGTATGTATGTATGTATGTATGTATGTATGTATGTATGTATGTATGTATAGCGGTTTACAACAGTAATACACGTGCCAATCATATAAATAACAAATAATAGAAATAACACAATGGGAAGAAGTGCTTCAGACATAAAAGTAACATTTAGGAATAGGAGTCCCTGCTCCTAAGAGCTTACAATCTAATTGGTTGAATAGAAAGAACATACAGAGATAGTAGGAGGGCATTGTGGTAAGTGCATCTGCAACGGGACAAGGTTTATGTATGTGGTGTGAATTATCATCCATGGAGCTACTCATATGCTTCCTTAGGCTGCGCTTATAGTGCCGGCGACGGTCGCTGGAAAATCAAATAGAGATGACTTCCAGCGATCGTGTCCAATCTGTCGAGCCGTCCTTACTACAGTATACGGCGACGGCAGCAATTGCGACGGCAGCAATGCATTTGTTTTGCTGCGACGTCGTGTCACTGTCGCTGTGACTATAAGCGCAGCCGTAAGCAGGTGTGATAGTGAGTCCTGCTACATCTGCAGCATTCCTTTGATAAATGGTTTATAGCTGATGTTTCCTTTTAATGATAGTTTTATTTCTAAACCCCATCTCATTTCAACGCAAACGCCTGGAGGCATGTGCTCTAGTTTTGGAGCGTGCAATACTGTATGTGTTTTTAAGAAAAGACCAGTGTAAAGATATGTACATTATAAAATGATGTATAAGTTGCTGGGCTGATCATTTCTATTACAAAAACATTTGAACATTTATTCTGCCATACAAGTAGCAACACCATGATAAATCTGGACTTTTTTCTCAGTTTTGTTTCCTCAGGGAAGATGTTTGGTTATTTTAAGTATGAAGTTTGGCATGCACTGGCTCAAATAGTTCCTTCGCATGAAACAAACCTGTTTCTGGGAGGTGAGAGGGGTTACATTAAAATGGTATTAAAAAAGCAAAATAAGCACTGAGCAAAACATTGCCTGCCAGGCATATTTCCAGATGTCATTACTTATATTCTGATTTTGGACAGATATATCAGGTTTCTTAACCACAGATCATGTCTCGCATGGCTGGCATAATATTACCATGTCTGTAAACTAAACATACGAGATGTTAGAAAACCTCAACATTCCTGAACAAGCCATTAAGGAGGTTAAATTAAAGTATGGTCCTACATTGTTATGCTTTATTTGTCCTCAGGAAGTTCTGGATGGGAACCAAAACATTGATACTTTAAAATAAACTGACCTTTGAATCATTGTTCTCTCTATTCTTTATGAGACTAGTGGAAAATTAGAACCACTTCTGTAAAACGCAAAAAACAAACAAACAAACAAATGCATCAAGAATGAAATGTATAAATTATTAATATTGGATACAAATGAGAAAAAGTACAGGCATACCCCGCATTAACATACGCAATGGGACCGGAGCATGTATGTAAAGTGAAAATGTACTTAAAGTGAAACACTACCTTTTTCCCACTTATCGATGCATGTGCTGTACTGCAATCATCATATATGTGCATAACTGATGTAAATAAAGCATTTGTAATAGGCTCTATAGTCTCCCCGCTTGCGCACTGCTTCGGTACAGGTAGGGAGCCAGTATTGCTGTTCAGGACGTGCTGACAGGCGCATGCGTGAGCTGCCGTTTTCCTATTGAGCGATATGTACTTACTCGCGAGTGTACTTAAAGTGAGTGTACTTAAAGCGGGGTATGCCTGTACAGTTATAGCATTCATGAAATCTGAATGTATAAATACAAAAATATCTGAAAACATTAGAACATAAAGATATTACATTTAAATTATTAATATTTGTCTTAGAAAAATTAAAGTATTTAATTACACGTTTATAAATAGAAAATATATGAAAAAGAAAAAAAACAGAATACAAAATAACAATAACTTTATTTCATTTAGCGCTTTTCTCCCAACGGGTCGCAAAGCGCTTCACAATTACATTATAGCGCGGGGTATGCAGCACATAGAAATTTTTACAGACAGTTCCTGCCCAGATGAGCTTACAATCTATGATTTTAGTGTCTGAGGCACAGGGAGATAAAGTGACTTGCCCAAGGTCACAAGAGCTGACACCAGGAATTGAAGTCAGTGTCATTGTTTACAGTGTTCGTACATTTACTCACTGAGCTTCTCCGTCTCCAATATGTAATAATATAAGTAGAAGACGGAAATTTAAAGTATTACACATTTTGAATTAGATGAAGAATTTTTCCCAAGTATTTGAGACATTTATTAATTAGCACCACTTAATTCATAGTGCATCAAGACGTTACAACACTAGGTCAATATTGTGTAGTAGTACAGTATAACTTTCTGCACTAGGTTGAGCACTACTAACTTTTTAAGTTTAAAGAAGCAAATCAAGTTGTTTTTTTAAATTATGTTTTTAACATAGGATTGAAGCAGGGAGTCTCCGGAGCTGACCCCCATTCATCTCAGCTCTGGGGAACCCCTGCTTCCTTAGATATTTACCTCCGAAGGGGTTGCTGGTATCTCCGGCAAGTTTAAAGCTTCCAGGTCACATGGGCCAATGGAAACTATTGACCCGCAGGGGAGGGGAGCTATGAAAAGCATCCATTATGTGAACCCTGGTAGTTGAGCTGGAGCGGCTACCAGGCACCCTCTATGGAGGTAAGTACTTATGGAGGCAGGGTGTCCCTGGACCTGAAATGAATGGGGTTCAGTTCCGGACACCCCATGCTTCAATCCTATGTAAAATAATGAAAAATACACACAGTGACTGTGGCTTTAATATTTTAAAAATGTACATTGTTATATAATGCAAAACGGACACAGAAGCAGCTGGTGATTGTTATTATGAAATCAATAAGGCAAGAGTATACCTAGCTCATCAGTGCAAAAAGTATTCCTTTGTCCTGTCATTTTGTTCAAACCTAATAGGAATCTTTAGATTAGAAATGTCAAGTGTTTTCTCTGATACAGTAAAAAAAAAATATGTAGAATTTTTCTATTTAAATATATTATTTTATAACAAAATACATGTATTGGCATACAACAATGCATCTATTTTTATCTGTAAACATAATAAAAGTAATTCCCTTTTTTTTTTTTGGTGCATTTTGTTTCTAATAAACAATTTGAAATAGAACACATTTTACCAGAAAAAAAAGTTAAATGCTTTCCAAGAAATTGATGACCAATTTTACACTGAAACACTAGAAATGAACCTACAAAAATATGAGGTTCCTAATCCCATTCTGACAGTTACATTACAACTTTATAGGCCGCACCCCATGAAGTGTGAAATAGCAATTACGTTTTCATAGGTGAAAATTAATCACTGTCCTTGAAAGCAATTCAGATATTAAAGACTTCACTGCAGAAACTTTCATTTCGCGCTTCGGTTTGCTGACCAAAGAGAAGGTCTGCACAAATAAAGTCAATTGGCTTATAAAATGTACTATATGTTATTGAAGAAATCTAATGAACCTTTTAAGGATTTCATTTTCTTTGAAACTGGGATCTTATGGTTAATATTTACCAAATATTGCTAATGCATAAAGCACCTTATGAGGCATTATAACTGAAGAGGCCACAAGCTGTCTAAATTCTTTGCATCGCTTAGTAGATGTAGCCCCCTTCTGGGACTACTATTGAGTTAAGTTGTTAATGGTCCTAATTGGTTAACTCTGTGGGCTCTCACAGGGTAACACTCCTCTCACAACCATGGTAAAGGGTGACGACAGAAAATAATCCATGTTATGCCTGATGATCAGGGATGTCACCTGCAGGGTTTATAATATTTCCCCGAAGGTTCCAGAACTCAGGTCTTTGGGAGTATCAGTTGGAGGGGCCTTACTGTTGGTTATGTAAATATATAATTAATGTGTAGTGATACTGTCCCTGTTTGTTATTTTATAGTGAGGAAAAGTGTCCCAACCAGTTAGCATCCGTAGCCATGGTACTACAGTTCACAGGCTCACAAACAGGAAGCCTATGTCCTATTGGTGTTACCCAAATAGTACGAGCATGTATAGTGGGAATCAGCCTCTGGAAAAAACACCTCCTGCAGTAGGGTGTCAGCGTGAATCTGGTTTGGGGTCACTTCATCCACATCTCTCCACTGATCAGCTGATATCTCGTGGAATATTAATATATATCTATAAAACACAGTTAGCGTACAACAGATTCAAAGCGGAGCTGTATAGATCTCACCGCCGTAGCCTTCATCTCGATCTACTTCCGCATCACGTGAACTCGTACTCTCATCTCACGGGGCTGGTCTCTGTCTCTGCTCTCCGACTGTGAAAAAATGTCCACTCAATGGGCCTCATTCTAGTAGCTTCGATAACCAACTATCGAGGATTTTGAATAGCTATCGCAACATTTTGCTAGGTAGCTATTCTGAATGCCTCGATAAGTTGGTTAAATCGCACAGGGAAAGTATTTTTTGGTGACTTCTCGCTCCTGGCCAAACATATCGCTCGCGAGCTGCAAAACATCTGCAAATTGCATTTTTTCAGAAACCACGCTATTCTTATAGCCCCGATTAGATAATCGGAGCTCTGGAATTGCGGGTTTATTAAAGATTCATCTCGCCAGCCCAAGGGACTGAAAAAAAATGCATTTTCCTGAATCGGATTTAAGTTGGGGATCCCTGGAAAGGAAATATTAATACCAGCACCGGAGACCCGAAGCATCAATCTGATGCAATAAAATGCATTTCCAGGCAGCATCATTACCTTAGCAGCCAAACGCTAAGGCAATGAAGGGGTTAACTACCAGTGCCATGTTTGTCGTAGCGAGGGTGGGTGAAGGGGATATTTGTCCCATGGTGGGTATTTACGCCTTGTGGGGGGGATTGTGGGAGGAGTTAACCCCTTATTACCTTCACAGTTAATACCGCTAAGATAATCAAGGGGTTAACCCTCCCGCTACCAACCCAGTAGGTGTAAACACCCACGTGTGCCAAATACCACCTTCACCCACCCCCACTACCCACAATAAACATTAAAAAAACACAACAACCCTAATACCCACCTCCTCTACCCCCAACAACCCCCCCAAACTCATACAGTACAGTAATGGGCAAAATTACTATTATCCAGATATGGATAATAGTGCATTTGCCCATTCAAAATAAAACAATATACAGCAGCATAAAGTAAATAATCTTTTATTTACCCCTGCCAGGTTGAAGGGCATCAATCCCATTGGTTCCTGTACCATGTGACATGTTCCTTTTTTTTAAAGGATGTGAAATTATCCCTTAAAGTGATGTCACATCCTTTAAAAATAATTGGACATGGTACAGGAACCATGTGTGCAGGCTGTAGTACCATGTGATGGCACCTATGTGGTTTTGAGGATGTGACGTATCTCCCTTGGAGATTACGTCACATCTTTGGCCTTTTTTTTTTTTTTTTTTTAAAGCTGTCACAAAAAACCTGCCAATCAGATTGGAGCTGTACAATCTGATGTCACAGGCTTATATAAGGCCTGTTCCATCTCATTTTAGCTTAAGACACCAATGAGTCAACATCCATTTTGGATTTACCATGGATTACAAAGACAGAACATTCAAGATGGAAGAAAAGAAGATAGATTTTTTTTACCTGATCTCGGAGCATCGCCGAGGATGCCGTCTTTGGTTGAGAGCATCCTTTTACACCGGGATTCGGAGGGTGAAGGGGTTATCTAGGAGACACTGGCATCCCATAATGGGGCCTGTATCATGGGAAGCAGGCGTCCCCGGACCTGAAATCAATGTGGTTCTTCTCTGAAGACACCCTCCTCCCGCACACTGTGATTAACATTTTTATTAAAATAGTGCGATCGCCTGTGAGAGTTATACAGGGAGAGGCAGCTCTCTCTGTGCAGCTCGGCCAGATTGCACGGAGAGAACTTTGAGAGAGGCTGAGATGAGTTTTTCTGCTCCGCAGAGCAGTTTAGGCTTTTTCTCGCCGCATGGTTGTAACGCGTAGCTCATCACAAATGAAGCGCGACCTCGGTGCTGAGGCAGGGAATTGAGAAACGCCAACCCACAACCACGCGGGCGCGCCTAGGATGTAGATTAGCCTTGCAAGCTGGGTCAGGAGTACGGAAGGTAGAGTAGTCATTATACTTGCCAGATCTGTATTGGAGATTAGCGGATCGTTGGAGTACGTTGCCAAGGTCAGGGTTGAAGAGATCAGGATGGTCATACGTAGCCGAGTCAGAGCTGGAGAGGTGTGGAGTCCAGTGAACGAAGCAGGGTCAGGTAGCAGGGAGATCAGGAACAAGGCAGGCAAGGCACAAGGCAGGAACTAGGTTAGGATGCCGTGAAAACTCAAATTTCAAACCGTTCGGCAGGAACATGCCAAACCTTGCGAGATAGCAGCAAACTCACCGAAGCTACTAGAATGAGTGAGGCCCCATGTGTTTGACAATGGCTTTGACAGGGAAGTCCTATATTTCATGATTTCATTTATCTAAAGTTTTAGCTTTTGATAGCGGTGGAGCTGACAGACTTGAAAGTAAATTCTGAATCATCAGGTGAGGACTAATTGAAAGTTGGGGCTCTTATGTTCAACAATATGACTGCTAATCTATGCATTCAAAAAAACACCGTGTAGCACCACTCAGACAACCGCTGCCTGGATTAATTTGTGCTACCTTCTGAAAATGCTGCTTTTCTTAGTGAGCCCACACACACGTGTAACAAAGCTCTGATTAACTAGGAACCATAATTACGTTATAATTTGCTGTGGTTTTTTGGCATGGTGTGGCATACTGGCAATCAGAACAAAAGAGGAATCCCAGCGAGCACACAGATACCGTGTTCTGGGGCAGCCAGAGAGTTGCAAGCTGATACTCGTAGTATTCTCCAGAGATATTTGGAAGCAGCAATTTGAAGAATAAGTGCAAGGAGGTTTATAGTGTAACCCCTCGATATTTTCCTCAGACTATTTGTACATGCTAGGGCGGGGACCCAAATCCTACTCCCCCATGTGAACGATATGCTAGGACGCTTGAGGAGGTTTTGGCGGAGGCAAGACAATATGACAACACATTTTTTAATAACCAGGGATTGTATGTATATGCTTCCACAGTAACTCATCTGTGATATTCAATCATGAGGATAATATACTTATCAGACAATACAGTTCATAAAACAAAATACACCAATATGTGAGTCGCTGCGTGTTAGTCTCTCAATATCTTTCCTTAAGTCCCAATGACCCATGTTATTAAAGGGTTCTTTATAGGTGCTGGCACAGCGTTGAAGCTCTTAGGTGTGTTAGGTTAAACATTGCAGGCCTGTCTCTTCACAAAGATTTGGATTGAAACCGGTATGTGTAATCAACAGTACAGTAGTGTTTACAATTGGGATCCCCACAGGGGTTACTCACATCTCCTGGAATACGAGCAGCTGATACTTGAAGTGGACCTTGACTGTCCTATTCGTGGCCAGTCAGTCAGCAGAACTGGAGTAGTTCCACTCACTTGCTGATCTTGGCCTCTGACCTCCCTTTGACAAGTACGTGATCCTCCTTGTCTCTGCAGCTCTGTCTCCTCGTGCTCCACTGGGGACTAAAATACTCTCTCTTTAGCCCCTGCTCTACGGGCAACCAATGATATGAAACCTCCCTTGGATTCTCAGTCATTGGCTGAAAAGCCTGTCCATCAATCTCAGGTATCCTTTCATGGAGGTTACTCCAGTATGCAAACTTAGAACAAAATAAAAACAGAACAGCTTTGGTTGTCTTGAATGTAGATTTGCAAGGTCCATAGGGGTCTGTGGAAAGCAAACGATGGGAAAAGAACTCAGACATAGGTTTTATTTACTGACCTGGCCTTTTGCAACCATTAAGGCCTGGTATCATCGCTTTCCCCTGTCTCTTCCCCCTGCTCTTTACATGAAAAGACATTCTGTTTGATGCCATCCATTTTGCTACCAGTATTCATTTGTTTTGGGTTCTCTCTAGTGGTGGTAATATCTTCACTGGAAAAAGTATTCTTTCATTAGCAGCATACTGTAGCATATTATAAGAACGTTCATATACATCAATATCTATTGCAAAATGTAGGTTACCTGGTATACAAGCAGAAACTCACATAGATTCTTTTTTTTCCATTCATTACGGTAAAGCACACTGTATTACTCCTGCTGGTGTGTAGCAGCAGGACAGCAGGCTAATGTGCCAGAGGGGGAAGCCCCCATTATACAGAAGTGGCAGTGTGTGAAATGGGGGCATAGATAATGTATTATCGCACCTGCTGCAATGCACCAGTCTGTTCAGTAACCCACTGCAAACAAAATCTGCTGAGTTAAAGGTGGCTTTAACTTTCTAACAAACTGCACCAGATGTAAGAAACGGTGTCTTACATTTGAAACATGCTCTGGTCCAAAATTCCCTTGATTCATAGTCCCACATATTTCTGTAGGGAGATTCAGACTGGATCGATGAGGGTAGATCCGCAGGTTGAAACTACACACAATGTTTGTTTTCAAACAATATCAATGGGCAATAAAAATAAAAGCCTTCTATTAAATTATTTGGCGAGTTATGCAGAATGACTACTAAAGTCTGTCTCTCATAATCTTGAGACAGATAATCTCCCTTCTGCCTGTTTTTCATAATGTCTGATTACCACAATCTAATATTCAAATTATCTGCCAAGGGAGATACTATAGATTAAGAAAAAAAAGGAAGGCACATTGTTATTGCTAAATAAGGTTGTATTCGGTTGTAAATTCTAGCAATTGTGTTTCTTAAAATATTGACATTTGCATATTATATCAGTAAATAAAGTGACCTTTTAGTATTATAAAGGTATTATATTTTTGCTTTGAGGGTTAAATTGTGAGAGAAGCATATTTGTCATTATATACGTTTAACACAGCACTGAAAGGGTCTCATTCTATGAATTGCGGTAGTCGATTCAGAGTTACCCCAGTAACTTCAATGCTGCTTTCCATGCAGTAGGACCGGATCAGTGCAATCACACTTTATAGAATAAAGTCACCAAAATCCTCATTGTCCTTCTAAGGACAATTAATTTGCACTCACAGATATGAGCCTAGCTGCTGGTAGCTGATAAACATAATTGAATAAGGAGAATCCCAGGCACAAATGGAAAAAAAGAGAAACAATGGGGAAACAGGTGGTGCCTGTGTGGGGAACGAGAATACAGATATCCACACCAATGTCAGCCTGCAGCCTAGCAATCTCCTCTTGCAACGGAGAGAAGTCTGCACATATTACCTACGCGCCTCTCTTTATAAAGTATGCTGCTGGTAAAAGGATTGGCCTCACATACATAGAAAACAAAGAGCAGATCCTGCACTCTTACCAATTGGGCTAAAATATACAAGTGACATGTTTCCATTTAGAACCTAAGGCCTCGGGCATGGTCAGCACTTAGGCGCTGACCCGTGCTGAGGCACGCTCACGCTTACCAGTGAGCCCCTGCAGCCACAATGAGAGCGGCTTTAGCAGGGGCTCACGCACGCTTCCGCAAGCGTACGGAAGCGGGGGTCTTTTAGAAAATTTTAGATTCATGCGCTCATGGAGTGCAGGGCTGGTGACGTGAGCGGTTCGCCCAATGAGGGCGAACCATCTCCATGACGTCACTGGCCCGCCCCCCGACGGCGCGCTAACCAAGGCCAGGGAAAGCGCTCGCTTTCCCTCAGCCTCAGCGTGCCTCCGCACGGGCTGAGTCGCCATGGACTAAGCCTTAGTCTGTGTGACAGAGCAGTCATTTGGTTGCATCTTTTGATCAAAACGTGATTCAAACCTGCCAACCTCGTCAAGTTAGACTCCGTTTAGCAGGTACTTACACTGAATATATGCAATTTCTTATTGTCCTGTGGACTAAACTTTGTGAAATATGTGAAAGTGCCCTGAAGGGGTTAAATAAATTAAGCAAATCCTTTTGTGATGTAGTGCAATTAAAAGCTGGCCAAAGCCAGTATCAGAGTTCCATTATTATAAAGGTGAACTGTGGGTGCACAAACACCCTAGTGTGAAATATTAAAACGTACACATATCTCTTCTTTCTGTCAGCCATAAACGCTCACCTGCTCTTAAGTGGAGGGTGATGTGTGGACTGACAATGAGGTATATTATACTGTTATGCTAATTGGAGATTTGGTAGGAGCTCTGTCCTGAAGGAAGGAGCTGTTTAGTAAAACAGAAACCAGGTGAGCCAAAACCTACCACGATTACACAATGTACTAGTAACACTATAATTAAATGCCCTTATAGAGTAAGATACAGAAAAACCTCACAAACTGCATACAGACTGCCAGAGAATATAAAAAAAAACACGGAGCAATAATGTGCCTATCCCAGTAGTATGGTGCTAAAAACACAGATTGTATCAAAAATTGTATGGAAGGCGCCCCACACCCCAATAATGGGGGAGAACAAGGCAATATGCAAGTGTAATTAAGAGAACAGACTGATGATAATAAGTAAATATATCTATACAAAAAAGCAATCAGGATAAGAAGGGCAACACCGATGTTTCGGGGTACGAACCCTTTCTTCCAGCCCATTCCTAGGCATTAAAAACGCAGTACTACCCTCAAAAGAGTGAAATGTCCTCCAGAGATTCCCGTGCAAACATTTAGCATAGGTTGAACTTGTTGAACACGTCTTTTCAACCTCATCTACTTTGTAACCATGTAACTTGGAAGAAGTAACTTGAATGAAGTAGGGAAAGCGGCGCTCCGGCATCCCTGTGTGCTTGACTTACGTGCTGTGGATGATATTTGTTATGTTAATTCTGTGTTTGTACGATGACCTACAGATCTGTTGTTCCTTGTTGACCAATAGGGCTGTAAGTGGGTAATGAGCGTGGTGTGCCAGATTGGGTGGTTAGGCCCTTCTGGGGAAGGAAAGTGGAAGCTATACCTTGTATGACACAGCGGTCAGCAGCCTGTTTGGTATGCCAGGGGAAGGGATTAGACTATTGTGAGGAATATAAACCACGTAGTGGCCAGCTAGCCATGTGTGGCCACATGGACTACTACATGTACTCCTTAGTACAGTAGTTCCCAACCATCTATAAGGCACCCCCAGCCACACCAGATTTCTGAGGCAAAAATCCAACATTTTATTTATTTTCATACTATGTGCATTGACCTGTGCACTGGTGTCTGAAGCAACAAAGACTCAGCCTCTTCTTGAGCAACCTGTGCTGAAGCAGGGACTGATTGAGCCAGCTGTGCTGAACTAGGCATATCCTGAAAACCTGACTTGTTGCGGGGGCTTGAGGACAGGAGTTGATCACCCCTGTGCTAGGTAACTGTACACAGTAAGTGTATGTTAATGTCAGCTACAAATCTCAGGCATACAAAAGTTCAAAATTAATTGCATTTCAGAAAAAGCATTTTTGTCAATGCATTGCTTTCATAATTAAAGCCCCATTTTACCTTCTCACACTTTCTTTACCATATTTAGAATGTATTGGACAAAAGTACAAACTACATAAACAGAGACCTTTAATGGATTTGTATGTGCAAAAGAATGTGTCCGTATTCTGTTCCTTCTGAAAAACAGCACTCAGGCTTGTGACATTTAACATAATCCTTCCCGTTTTCCTTTTACTGTGGCTGCCTGATACTTGAATACCATCAGGCTTAATTGTCAGGAATTTCCAGACTGTCTTCTGCCTTCTACAGCTTCTCAAGTTCACACACTATAACCATTCATGAGAAGTTGATATAGGCCAGACTCGTTTTATTTCCTTCGCTCTTTTGCTGCTTTTCTTTTTCGGCTGCTCCTTATTTACCAGAAAGACTGTCAGGATTTCATACTCATGTGTCAACTTTTTCCCAGGAAATTCCCACTTTGTGAGCTGCGTGAATTTCTTTTGGTAATTATTGTTAGAGTTCTACCCACCCTCCTTGTTATGTTATTGTTGAACCTAAACCAGTCGCCTTTGTGCCTCCTACGAAAACTCGACCATGTTAAGCTAAGGGATCAATTCAAAACAAATGTTTGCTCTGGATCTCACTTAAACCAAATTAAAGGATTTTCAGACACAGCAGTTGTTAAATCTCCTGATTCTTGGGCTGTGTTTTACGTACAGCCGCATATCCTTTGCAGTTTGGGACTTGGACTCTGTTGTACTCACTGTTAGGCCTCCAGAGGTCTGGGAAACAGATGTTCAGCATACACTATAAAACTGTGCCAACACAAGACCATAGAAGTAGTTGCCCTCTATTCAAAATACATTCTCCATAGACATAGAATTGGATACCCAAAATCTTTGGAAACTGGGTTCCAAATGTTAAAGGAAAATAGCATGTATTTACTTTACTTATTGACAAGTGAGAGAGGTAATATCATACGGAGACTCAGTCCTGTTTTCTCACAGCATGTGTCAGCTATGCTTTTCCATTGGAATAAATTAATGTATAACTTACAAAAGTAGCACAGAATAGACAAAAGCTTATATTACTCTACCTTTCTATAAGGGATCTGTTTGATAATATGGCCGCTGCCATGAAGTGACATCATCCTCACAGAAGCAATCGTTACCATCTTGCTTCCTGGCAAATCCTGCCCTCATTTGCCGACAGGAAGTGACTTCATCCCCACTGAAGCAAGCGTGGCAGTCTTACTTCCTGGCAAATCCTGCCCTTAGCCTCCTAACAGGAAGGAAGCTTCACTATGGCTTTCATTGCCCGCAGATGGCCTTGAAATAGCAGGCAGTTGCTACCTGACCTTGCTCATGCAAAGTAGTCCAATACTCTACTGCAGCGGTGCGCAAACTGTGGGGCGCGACCCCCAGGGGGGGCGTGACACTGCCGACGGGGGGCGCGGGGTTTACAGAGGCCCCGCGCGCTTCCTGAAGGCACTTAAATTAAGTGCCGGGGGAGCTGCAGGGCCTCTGTAAACCTAACTTACCGTGGCTCCGGCGGCTTCCTCCCTGCGTCGCCATGGCAACGCGGCATCAAAATGACGCTGCGAGGTCATGTGACGTCACGTTGCTATGGCAACGTGACGTCATTACGCCGGAGCGCGGGTAAGTTGGGGTTGGGAGGGGGGCGCGGGAGTGAGGGGACAGCCGGCAGGGGGGCGCAGGGAAAAAAGTTTGCGCCCCCCTGCTCTACTGTATGCCTTTGACCCTATTTGTCTTGACCCCTGCCTGGACTGTATTACCCCCTACCTTGTTCTTGTCCAGTCCGTTCCTGAGTCCTGAGTCTTCCCATTGCCTGTAGCTTCCCTGAAATCGGACCTGTCTTCCCCTGCATCCCAGGCTTCAGATCCCAGGCCAAGGTCGTTGTACTACTCCCTACCTCTACCCTGCGGGTCCATATCCTGTCCTGCAGTCAGCAGCATTGCACGGGCCACGCAATGGACCCCGTTACATATGTGTGTGAATAAAAAATATTACAAGAAAAAATTGTGCATATTTTTTTTTACTGGTTGACTTTTTAGTACAACTTTCACAAAGCATATTTAAATATGTAACCGTGCTTTTCCAATGGGGAAATAAAAATGTAGAAACTAAAGTAGGATTGATACAAATTGGTCCAATACTAAAATGAAAGCAAGACGTGATATAAAATATAAACAATATTATACCACTTGTAAGCACATTCACATATCTCTCGGACAGGTCTGCCACCCTACCTTTCACCATTATCGCTTAACATACAAAGCTTCCACTGCAGCCAGGGATTCTGGGTAATGGCATGCAAATAAGCACTGAGTGTGTCACATGCAAATGTGGTCGCACGTGATATTTATTAATTGCTGTACACTGTACAGTGGATGTTTTTTGTCCTTTTTTTACTTGCCATAACTTATTTTGGGTCTGGTTGAAGCAATATAATGAATTTAGTGAAGGTATGGAAGAATTGGTGTGCAAAATGTCAATGTGTAACTAAGTTTTGATTGGAGAATAATGAAAGAAGTCAAAAGTAAAAAAAAAAAAAAAAAGATTACGTTTTAAATTTAAAAAAAAGATGAACTTAATTTTAAAGTGGTTGAAGAGGTTTGAACTGGGAAAGTAAAAACAAAAAACTATAACCAAATTGTGATTTATCTGAGGTATGACTTCTAAGTTTCTCACAGTCAAAAGAAGTGTTTTAGAATTTATCAAATTCTGTGTAAATTAAGTGGATAAAAAATATGTAGATATTTATACAGTATGGGTGGTTAATAGAGATGGGCGAGCCAGTTCAAATCAATTTCCCAGATTTTTTAAGACCAAATCCGTTCCCCGCGCCAAAAATCCGTCTGCAGATTGGGCACTAAAAAAATCCATGTGGATGAATCCAAATCCGCCATTGAATACAATCTGGACAGATTTTTAAGGATCTGATCCACGGATTCCACAATCCGTGGCCGAATTGTTAAAATTCCACATACAGATGAATCTGCGGAGAGAGAGAGAGAGAGAGAGAGAGAGAGAGAGAAGGTAAGAGAAAGTGAGAGAACCCGTGTCACATACACCTGCCCCCTCGGATTAATCCATATCTGGATTTAAAAATTCCGGCCACAGATTTCGGATTGCTCTCTAAAAAAAAATTAAAAATCTGAAACGGCAGATTTGCATTTTTGAGACTGATCTGCGGAAATCCACGGACCGAGGGAACCACCCAATCCCAGGCGGGTCCAAGGCTGCCAAAAGAACAGCCCATATCTCATTGTTACGCATATGTGCTGCTGTTTATTATAGTAACCGGAGGTGTGACACCTGATTGGTTTGTTTGTCATTGTAACAGGGACTTATCACTAATGAGAAAAGCTGTCTGTAAATCCAGCAGTGTGCTGGTTAATTGCACAGACAATCAACCAGACTCCACCTGGCTGATTAAGACTGTTAGAAAAAGCCAAAGATTTCCTTAGACCACAACTAGGGCTGCTCAGAGGAACAGATGTCTTGAGCTGAAGAAGTACTGTATGCTGATAGCCAGACAAGGGGACCAGACCTCTATACCTGGACACAGACATTGCCATAGCACACAAGGGTGCTGACCCAGGAGAGCAGAGAGGTTTTCCCCTATAGCTACAACAAACAGAGAAGAGACTTTCTTCTTGGACTGTTATATATCTATATGTATATATGTTTGGGGGTGCAAGTGCAAGAAATGCATGGTGGATGCTGTGAAACTGCTGAAGTTTTAAACCAAGGAGACCCCAGTACCCCTGATGGAACGGAGTCGTCCAAAGCAAAATGGCGGAAAAAGAAAAAAGGTTCTCCAATTACCATGGAAGGATCAGACACAGCCGCAGATCCTGCAGAGAAAAATGGGGACCAAGATGCCATGCAGCCTTGAACAAATGGAGAATTCGCCCCGCAGATGACAGAATACCCAGAGGGCCCAAGGCAGAACTCATGTACCTCAAAGAAGTGTCTGTCTGGTGCTGACAGTGAGAAATCCTCAAACTATATCAGGTATCAATGAGTGACGATCCCTTGACCAGCCCTGAAGATGCCCTGGAAAACGCCCAGTGGTGGGATTGAGCCGGTTCGCGCAAACCTGTTACTGGAATTTTTCAAGTTCGCAGAACCGGTGCATTAACCGGCAGTAGAATCACATGTTTCAGAGCAGAGCAGGACTGCGGGGGAGATGCGCCATCTAGCTGTCTGACCTGGAACTTCCGATGCCTGCAGCAAGAGCTCCTCACATCCTGCTCTGACTGTAGTGATTGCTCTGCCGCTGCATACCATCTCCCCCTCCCCCCCCCCCCCGCCTGTGTGCAGCCAGGGAGGCATGGAGGAGGGGAAGGAGAGATATGATGGAGGTTTGAGAGGGGGAGATGTGAAAAGAACTGAGGGAGATGTGAGGGACTGGGGGAGGTGTGAGAGGGGCTGGGGGAGGTGTGAGAGGGGCTGGGGGGTGGTGTGAGAGGGACTGGGGGAGATGAGAGGGACATGTGAGGGGGACAGAGGGAAGGGGTGTGAGGGGGACTGGGGTAGATGAGAGGGACATGTGAGGGGGACTGGGGGAGGTGTGTGAGAGGGGCTGGGGGAGGTGTGAGAGGGGCTTGGGGAGGTGTGAGAGGGGCTGGGGGAGGTGTGAGAGGGACATGTGAGGGGGGCTGGGGGAGGTGTGAGAGGGACTGGGGGAGATGAGAGGGACATGTGAGGGGGACTGGGGAAGGTGTGAGAGGGGGCTGGGGGAGATGTGAGGGGGACTGGGGGAAATGTGAGAGGGACTGGGGGAGATATGAGAGGGACTCTCTGCCCCCCCTGTCTCTCTGCCGCCCCCCCCCCTGTCTCTCTCTGCCCTCCCCCCCTGGTCTCTCTCTGCCCTCCCTGGTATCTCCCTGCCCTCCCTGGTCTCTCTCTGCCCTCCCTGGTATCTCTCTGCCCTCCCTGGTCTCTCTCTGCGGCAAAAGAAACAGTATAATGATAATCAAGTAGTGATATGAAAATATTTTAAGAAAGACAAATAAATAATTTATTTCAATCAAATATTGTGATTTTCATTTTTCACAATAAAAGGGCAGTACGGTCTCTCCACCCCCACCCCCCCCCCCCCCCACCCCCGGCTCTCCCCCCCCCCCGGCTCTCTCTCCCCCCCCTTGCTCTCCATTCCCCCCCCTCACTCTTCCCCCCCGGCACTCTCTCCCCCCCTCCTCCCCCCCCATCTCTCTCACCCCCCCTCAGCTCTCTGCCCTCCCCCTGGCTCTCTCTCCCCGAGAGAGAACCTGTTGCTAAAAATTTTGAATCCCACCACTGAAAACGCCAGGCATGACTGTGATCTACTCCGTGAACAATTGAAACTGGAGAGGGACGATAACACTGAAATACAGAAGACTGTTCTCACAATGTACTCTGAATCCGGGACTGAATTGGAGGATCTAAGGACAGATCTAGATACAGCACACGCTACGATTACCGCCATGGATGAAAAGCAGAGGCAATCTGATAGAATAATTGCTAATCTGAAAAAGAAGTATGAGGAGGCTCTGAAAGAGATTATAGTCTCTCAGCAAGAGGTTTGCAATTGCCATAGAGAGCTGGAAGTCTATCAGAATGAGGTTCACACTCTCCGCATTGAACTGGATGCCTCACACCAGGAGGTCAACAGTGTCCAGACAGTTGTGGACATATCAGAGTGAGGTTCATACTCTCCAAATAGCACTGGATGACTCACACCAAGAGATCAGCAGTTGCCACAGAGATATCTCGAGTGAGAGTGGAAGGATGGGCTTTGGCCGTGGTAAGCCCGAGCTTCCCACAAATATTGGAGGTATGTTACAGGGACTTATCACTGTTGAGAAAAACTGTCTCTAAATCCAGCAGTGTGCTGGTTAATTGCAGAGGCGATATCATCCTGGATGGTTTTCTGTTGACTCAAACGTACCATGTCAAAAACAGAGCTCCTCATACTTCCTTCCAGCCTGGTCCTACTGCCCCATCTACATTGCTGTTTGTAGACCTATCACACACCCAGTATCACAAGCACACTGCCTAGGTTTCACATTTGACTCCTCCCTCACAGGCTCCTCTCACATTCACGTTGTTGATTTTTTTCCTCCGTAACATTGCAAGGATATGCCCTTTCCCATATTGCTCTATTACTATAACTCTAATGCAGGCCCTCATTCTTTCCTGTCTCGACTATTGCAACCTTCTACTGTCCGGCTATCCTGTCTCTCAGCTTTCTCCCCTATAATCAATTCCAAACACTGCAGCTAGAATCGCTTTACGCTCTCCTAAATCTGTCTCAGCATCTTCCTGAAATCCCTCTCCTGGCTTCCTATTAAATTCTGTATTACTTTCAAAATTCTCCTCTCTTTTAAGGAGACTCTTCTGCCCCAAAATACACTGATACCCAACAAGCTCGGAGAAACCCCAACCATTACCACATAATATATATATGCATATAAGTGTCAAAAGGAGTGCTAGTGGGCGTGGCGAAATATATTCAACAAAAAACAAAAATGCCCAAAGCTACTTCCAATATGACAAAAATACACAGTGCAATACCTATATATCTCTTGCAAAATGGTCATTTAGTATAACCCTTTGGGCAAAACGTCTTAAGCCTGCTGCCACTTACAAGGCATGACCATAGCAGGTTCTAAAACTCACCTGGGTTAAAATTCTTATCTACCTGTATAATTACAGGAAGAATGATCGCATTGGATCTGTCGTAACCTGGCAAAATGAAACTGACCTGCCAACTTGGAAAGTGGGGTGGGGCAAGCTTAAACCTTGGGGGGGGGGCACTACCCTCCCATAAGCAACTGAGACTAGCTGCACACAGTTAACAAAATACAGAGATTCCCAACAAGCTCTGAGAAACCTCAACCATTACCACATAATATATATATATATATATATATATATATATATATATATATATGCATATAAGTGTAAAAAGGCGTGCTAGTGGGCGTGGCTAAATGTATACAACAAAAAAAAATCCCCAAAGCTACTTCCAATATGACAAAAATACACAGTGCAATACCTATATATCTCTTGCAAAATGGTCATTTAGTTTAACCCTTTGGGCAACGCGTCTTAAACCTGCTGCCACTTACAAGGCATGACTGTAGCAGGTCCTAACACTCACCTGGGTTACAATTCTTATTTACCTGTATAAGAGATATATAGGTATTGAACTCTTCTGCCCCTCCTTACATCTCAGCCCTAATTTCGCTATACACTTGCGATGTATGCTGATGATACTATCCTATATGCATGCAGTTCCACCCTCTCTTCCCTTGAAAATGTACTGCAATTGGATTTTTAAAACTTGGATCACCCAAAACAAATTGTTTTTAAATACTGACAACAGTAACTATGGTGTTTGGGACTAAGACTACATTTCAGAAGCTTCCCATGACAGAGCTATAGGACCTGCTCTAACACTAATTTTGTCTCCGTTACTACTGTAGCTTTACATATTTGGGTATGTAGCTTGACTCAAATCTAAGCTTTGGGTTGCATATTGAAAACATGGCATCCAAAATGTATTCCAAACTGGGTGTACTTTATACAAATAAATCTTGCCTAAGCCCATTGGTCAGAAAGCACATTAGTACAGCAATTATTGCGGAGATATAGTGTAGGTTATGGACTCCAAATTCACAGCAGAAAATGTGATATTATTTACAACTCAATATGCCATTTTGTCTTACTATGTAACTTTAACACCAACCATTGTGATACATATGTGTTAGCTGAACTAAGTTGGCTATCCCTTGAGTCCACACGCAATGTACATCTTTCCTGTCTTGCCTTCAAATACTTTCTGGACAAGTTTTAAAATGATCTGATCAGACTTCTTACCCCTATTGTACACAGCACTTATCTCCTAAAATCCACCTCCAGAAACCTGCTTACAATCTCATGGTTCAATAAAGAATCTGGCCGCTCTTCCATCTCGTACCAATCACCCCACTGTGGGAACAATTTATCTGAGTCCCTCAAATCCACTCCCTGTCTAAGTTCCTTCAAGGCTTCGGCTGTTTCTCCTGCCCATGGCTGCAACGTCCCTTCTGCCTGTGCATAATAAATATTTATATACATATATTGATAAAGGTCCCAACAGAAGACGAAACATCAATCTATGTGAATAAGTAAAGAGGTAAAAACTATAAACACATTTCTTGAATATATGTGTGTGTGTGTGTGTGTGTGTGTGTGTGTGTGTGTGTGTGTGTGTGTGTGTGTGTGTGTGTGTGTGTGTGTGTGTGTGTGTGTGTGTGTGTGTGTGTGTGTGTGTGTGTGTGTGTGTGTTTAGCGCAGTTTCCCCCAACCCATGGGAGATGTGATGGCTACTGAGTGTATGTGGTGCTTTACCTGCGCTCACAGGAGGCCTGAACCTCTGCTGCTGGAAGCCTGGGGTATACCTGATCTGTCTGGTGACAGCGCCTCCACCTGTAAGGGATCCTGACAGCACCGGATAACCCCTTCACAGGACCCAATGCAATAAGATCACACCGTGTATATAATAACAAGTTTACTACAATGCAATGGGCAACACAATACACATAGAACTCAGACCTCACCCGGTCTTACCCACACACACTATACCACTGTCCATTCACCTAGTCCACACCCCGGTGATAGTGTCCCCCAATGTACAGAGGGGCCCTGGGCACCTACCCAACCTGGTGTCCACATGTGTCAACCAACCCACCCAGAAGTGTGTGACAGCGCTGCCCACAATAAGTGTTACAGTTGGTTCACTGGTAGATGGATGTGATGAGAGAGAGAGAGAGAGAGAGAGAGAGAGAGAGAGAGAGAGAGAGAGAGAGAGAGAGAGAGAGAGAGAGAGAGAGAGAGAGAGAGAGAGAGAGAGAGAGAGAGAGTGTTGTGATTTATTTTTAAGTAATGTAGACTCATTCATGTGTCAATAGGAGAGGGAAGAGGAAATTTGTTTTCCAACTTCAGTGATGATTATCTGTAATAATTGCTGTTTAAAGTAAGTGAGCAGGTGATACTTTTGTTGGACTATTAAAATACAATTTAAAGATAACATTTTGATACCTACTGTACATTCTCGTCCTTAGATCAGGAAGTATTCTACAAAAGTTTCAAAGAGACAGTGATGCTGACAGTGATAAAGAAAACAAGAACGAAGAAGGGTTCAAAGGATGGGAGCAATAGAAAGTAAGATAACAATTTGGACTGTAAATCGAATTATAGGTTTAAAGGTGACAGGGAAAATATAGGATTTATATTTGGTTTAAAGGTTTAGAGTTCAGAAGAGGTTTAAAGGTTAGGGAAGAAAATGTTGGAACATTGAAATTGATGTCTGGTAAAATCCATTTAGCCCAGTTTTTCTATACAGAATTTACCCATGCCTATCACATATATCATTTTTTTTTCAATTCATTTACTTACTATTAATATACTTACTATAAAAAAGCATATAATTCCAAGTATTAATGACATCCCTGCTCACTGAGGCATTAATCGCTCAGTAATGCCCAGAATTTATTTATTATTATTAATGGGGAAAAAACTAAAATGTGTCCTATAATATAATCCACGAAGAACAGGGCATTATTGTTCTTCTGAGATTATTACATAAATTAATGTATACACTGTACCAAGTTTCCACAGGGAATGCAATGTTCAATGCAACCACAACCCTCGCAATGTATTAGAATTTTCTCATTCTTCTTTTGAGCCACCTCCCTAGAGCATTAAAAAGGTATAAGTATGGAAGTAACCTCAG